>NW_026266654.1:0-60000 GCF_025860055.1 Xyrauchen texanus | reverse complement strand
GATCAAGCAGGAAATAAATGTGAGGGTCTGCTGATGTAGTTGGTTCAAGAGTTCTGTCAGGTGTTAATAAATTTACAGTTTAACAGTCAGTACAGTTGAGCGGAGTAAAGTTAGTTTTGTTTTCGATATTCCCCACACATTCACCGGAAAATGCCAATACCTCCAAAATTACTTCCCCCCTAAAAAAATAAACCGTATTGCTGCTAAAAAGGCAAAGCTAACAATGTTGCACAAGTTTAATCTTCAGTATTTTCGTTCTATATAATAAACACTGCCCTACAAAAGCCGCCGCAATGTGAATTACGCCGGAAAAGCTCGCTCTTGACAGAGATGCGAGTTAAGGGACCGTGTGGAAAGTGCACTTTTTCTTCGTTTCTAACTATAACGCAGAGGGTGTGTTTTTGTAATAGCTTGTTTATTTTAAAGGGCCCGTTGACATGAGACCAGTGCAGTTCGATAGAAGGCTTCAGTGAGCATCTTTCACAGCCATGTTTTGCCCTTTCTTATGGAAAAGGGTATTCATTTGATGATAGCTTTGTCCATCAGGGAGACAGAGACATCAAACCAGTCTCATTCAGAAGAGGAGGACAGGGGACAACTTTCACAACATCTCCTTTTACCCGTACTGGCCGAAATCGGTATTACTTTTCAAAATTACATTCTTTTTTTGTAATAGCCTTGTCCATCAGGGAGACAGAGACATCAAACCAGTGTCATTCAGTAGAGGAGGACAGGGGACAACTTTCACAACCTCTCCTTTTACCCCTACTGGCCGAAATCGGTATTATTTTTCAAAATTACATTATTTTTTTGTAATAGCATTGTCCATCAGGGAGACAGAGACATCAAACCAGTGTCATTCAGTAGAGGAGGACAGGGGACAACTTTCACAACTTCTCTTTTTACCCCTACTGGCCGAAATCGGTATTGCAAGTCAAAATTAACATTCTTTTTTGTAATAGCCTTGTCCATTAGGGAGACAGAGACATCAAACCAGTTTCATTCAGTAGAGGAGGACAGGGGACAACTTTCACAACCTCTCATTTTACCTCTACTGGCCGAAATCGGTATTGCTTTTCAAAATTACATTCTTTTCTTGTAATAGCTTTGTCCATCAGGGAGACAGAGACATCAAACCAGTATCATTCAGTAGAGGAGGACAGGGGACAACTTTCACAACTTCTCTTTTTACCCCTACTGGCCGAAATCGGTATTGCAAGTCAAAATTAACATTCTTTTTTGTAATAGCCTTGTCCATTAGGGAGACAGAGACATCAAACCAGTGTCATTCAGTAGAGGAGGACAGGGGACAACTTTCACAACCTCTCCTTTTACCCCTACTGGCCGAAATCGGTATTATTTTTCAAAATTACATTATTTTTTTGTAATAGCATTGTCCATCAGGGAGACAGAGACAGAGACATCAAACCAGTATCATTCAGTAGAGGAGGACAGGAGACAACTTTCACAACATCTCTTTTTACCCCTACTGGCCGAAATCGGTATTGCTTTTCAAAATTACATTCTTTTTTGTAATAGCTTTGTCCATCAGGGAGACAGAGACATCAAACCAGTGTCATTCAGTAGAGGAGGACAGGAGACAACTTTCACAACATCTCTTTTTACCCCTACTGGCCAAAATGGGTATTGCTTTTCAAAATTACATCCTTTTCTTGTAATAGCTTTGTCCACCAGGGAGACAGAGACATCAAACCAGTATCAATCAGTAGAGGAGGACAGGGGACAACTTTCACAACATCTCTTTTTACCACTACTGGCCAAAATGGGTATTGTTTGTCAAAATTACATTCTTTTTTTGTAATAGCTTTGTCCATCAGGGAGACAGAGACATCAAACCAGTGTCATTCAGTAGAGGAGGACAGGGGACAACTTTCACAACATCTCTTTTTCCCCTACTGGCCAAAATGGGTATTGCTTGTCAAAATTACATTCTTTTTTTGTAATAGCCTTGTCCATCAGGGAGACAGAGACATCAAACCAGTGTCATTCAGTAGAGGAGGACAGGGGACAACTTTCACAACTTCTCTTTTTACCCCTACTGGCCGAAATCGGTATTGCAAGTCAAAATTAACATTCTTTTTTGTAATAGCCTTGTCCATTAGGGAGACAGAGACATCAAACCAGTGTCATTCAGTAGAGGAGGACAGGGGACAACTTTCACAACCTCTCATTTTACCTCTACTGGCCGAAATCGGTATTGCTTTTCAAAATTACATTCTTTTCTTGTAATAGCTTTGTCCATCAGGGAGACAGAGACATCAAACCAGTATCATTCAGTAGAGGAGGACAGGGGACAACTTTCACAACTTCTCTTTTTACCCCTACTGGCCGAAATCGGTATTGCAAGTCAAAATTAACATTCTTTTTGTAATAGCCTTGTCCATTAGGGAGACAGAGACATCAAACCAGTGTCATTCAGTAGAGGAGGACAGGGGACAACTTTCACAACCTCTCCTTTTACCCCTACTGGCCGAAATCGGTATTATTTTTCAAAATTACATTATTTTTTTGTAATAGCCTTGTCCATTAGGGAGACAGAGACATCAAACCAGTGTCATTCAGTAGAGGAGGACAGGGGACAACTTTCACAACCTCTCATTTTACCCCTACTGTCCAAAATGGGTATTGCTTGTCAAAATTACATACTTTTTTTGTAATAGTTTTGTCCATCAGGGAGACAGAGACATCAAACCAGTATCATTCAGTAGAGGAGGACAGGAGACAAATTTCACAACATCTCTTTTTACCCCTACTGGCCGAAATCGGTATTGCTTTTCAAAATTACATTCTTTTTGTAATAGCTTTGTCCATCAGGGAGACAGAGACATCAAACCAGTGTCATTCAGTAGAGGAGGACAGGAGACAACTTTCACAACATCTCTTTTTACCCCTACTGGCCAAAATGGGTATTGCTTTTCAAAATTACATCCTTTTCTTGTAATAGCTTTGTCCACCAGGGAGACAGAGACATCAAACCAGTATCAATCAGTAGAGGAGGACAGGGGACAACTTTCACAACATCTCTTTTTACCCCTACTGGCCAAAATGGGTATTGTTTGTCAAAATTACATTCTTTTTTTGTAATAGCTTTGTCCATCAGGGAGACAGAGACATTAAACCAGTGTCATTCAGTAGAGGAGGACAGGGGACAACTTTCACAACATCTCTTTTTACCCCTACTGGCCAAAATGGGTATTGTTTGTCAAAATTACATTCTTTTTTTGTAATAGCTTTGTCCATCAGGGAGACAGAGACATCAAACCAGTGTCATTCAGTAGAGGAGGACAGGGGACAACTTTCACAACATCTCTTTTTCCCCTGCTGGCCAAAATGGGTATTGCTTGTCAAAATTACATTCTTTTTTTGTAATAGCTTTGTCCATCAGGGAGACAGAGACATCAAACCAGTGTCATTCTGTTGAGGAGGACAGGGGACAACTTTCACAACCTCTCATTTTACCCCTACTGGCCAAAATCGGTATTGCTTGTCAAAATTACATTCTTTTTTTGTAATAGCCTTGTCCATCAGGGAGACAGAGACATCAAACCAGTGTCATTCAGTAGAGGAGGACAGGGGACAACTTTCACAACATCTCCTTTTACCCCTACTGGCCAAAATGGGTATTGCTTGTCAAAATTACATTCTTTTTTTGTAATAGCTTTGTCCATCAGGGAGACAGAGACATCAAACCAGTGTCATTCAGTAGAGGAGGACAGGGGACAACTTTCACAACCTCTCGTTTTACCTCTACTGGCCGAAATCGGTATTGCTTTTCAAAATTACATTCTTTTCTTGTAATAGCTTTGTCCATCAGGGAGACAGAGACATCAAACCAGTATCATTCAGTAGAGGAGGACAGGAGACAACTTTCACAACATCTCTTTTTACCCCTACTGGCCGAAATCGGTATTGCTTGTCAAAATTACATACTTTTTTTGTAATAGTTTTGTCCATCAGGGAGACAGAGACATCAAACCAGTGTCATTCAGTAGAGGAGGACAGGAGACAACTTTCACAACATCTCTTTTTACCCCTACTGGCCAAAATGGGTATTGCTTGTCAAAATTAACATTCTTTTTTGTAATAGCTTTGTCCATCAGGGAGACAGAGACATCAAACCAGTATCATTCAGTAGAGGAGGACAGGGGACAACTTTCACAACATCTCCTTTTACCCCTACTGGCCGAAATGGGTATTGTTTGTCAAAATTACATTCTTTTTTTGTAATAGCTTTGTCCATCAGGGAGACAGAGACATCAAACCAGTGTCATTCAGTAGAGGAGGACAGGGGACAACTTTCACAACCTCTCTTTTACCCCTACTGGCCAAAATGGGTATTGCTTGTCAAAATTACATTCTTTTTTTGTAATAGCCTTGTCCATCAGGGAGACAGAGACATCAAACCAGTGTCATTCAGTAGAGGAGGACAGGGGACAACTTTCACAACCTCTCATTTTACCCCTACTGGCCGAAATCGGTATTGCAAGTCAAAATTAACATTCTTTTTTGTAATAGCCTTGTCCATTAGGGAGACAGAGACATCAAACCAGTGTCATTCAGTAGAGGAGGACAGGGGACAACTTTCACAACCTCTCATTTTACCCCTACTGGCCGAAATCGGTATTGCTTGTCAAAATTACATTCTTTTCTTGTAATAGCTTTGTCCATCAGGGAGACAGAGACATCAAACCAGTATCATTCAGTAGAGGAGGACAGGGGACAACTTTCACAACCTCTCTTTTACCCCTACTGGCCGAAATCGGTATTGCAAGTCAAAATTAACATTCTTTTTGTAATAGCCTTGTCCATTAGGGAGACAGAGACATCAAACCAGTGTCATTCAGTAGAGGAGGACAGGGGACAACTTTCACAACCTCTCCTTTTACCCCTACTGGCCGAAATCGGTATTGCTTGTCAAAATTACATTACTTTTTTTGTAATAGCCTTGTCCATTAGGGAGACAGAGACATCAAACCAGTGTCATTCAGTAGAGGAGGACAGGGGACAACTTTCACAACCTCTCATTTTACCCCTACTGTCCAAAATGGGTATTGCTTGTCAAAATTACATACTTTTTTTGTAATAGTTTTGTCCATCAGGGAGACAGAGACATCAAACCAGTATCATTCAGTAGAGGAGGACAGGAGACAACTTTCACAACATCTCTTTTTACCCCTACTGGCCGAAATCGGTATTGCTTTTCAAAATTACATTCTTTTTTGTAATAGCTTTGTCCATCAGGGAGACAGAGACATCAAACCAGTGTCATTCAGTAGAGGAGGACAGGAGACAACTTTCACAACATCTCTTTTTACCCCTACTGGCCAAAATGGGTATTGCTTTTCAAAATTACATCCTTTTCTTGTAATAGCTTTGTCCACCAGGGAGACAGAGACATCAAACCAGTATCATTCAGTAGAGGAGGACAGGGGACAACTTTCACAACATCTCTTTTTACCCCTACTGGCCAAAATGGGTATTGTTTGTCAAAATTACATTCTTTTTTTGTAATAGCTTTGTCCATCAGGGAGACAGAGACATCAAACCAGTGTCATTCAGTAGAGGAGGACAGGGGACAACTTTCACAACATCTCTTTTTACCCCTACTGGCCAAAATGGGTATTGTTTGTCAAAATTACATTCTTTTTTGTAATAGCTTTGTCCATCAGGGAGACAGAGACATCAAACCAGTGTCATTCAGTAGAGGAGGACAGGGGACAACTTTCACAACATCTCTTTTTACCCCTACTGGCCAAAATGGGTATTGCTTGTCAAAATTACATTCTTTTTTGTAATAGCTTTGTCCATCAGGGAGACAGAGACATCAAACCAGTGTCATTCAGTAGAGGAGGACAGGAGACAACTTTCACAACCTCTCATTTTACCCCTACTGGCCGAAATCGGTATTGCTTAGTCAAAATTAACATTCTTTTTTGTAATAGCCTTGTCCATCAGGGAGACAGAGACATCAAACCAGTGTCATTCAGTAGAGGAGGACAGGGGACAACTTTCACAACATCTCCTTTTACCCCTACTGGCCGAAATCGGTATTGCTTGTCAAAATTAACATTCTTTTTTGTAATAGCTTTGTCCATCAGGGAGACAGAGACATCAAACCAGTGTCATTCAGTAGAGGAGGACAGGGGACAACTTTCACAACCTCTCTTTTACCCCTACTGGCCGAAATCGGTATTGCAAGTCAAAATTAACATTCTTTTTTGTAATAGCCTTGTCCATTAGGGAGACAGAGACATCAAACCAGTGTCATTCAGTAGAGGAGGACAGGGGACAACTTTCACAACCTCTCTTTTTACCCCTACTGGCCGAAATCGGTATTGCTTTTCAAAATTACATTACTTTTTTTGTAATAGCTTTGTCCATCAGGGAGACAGAGACATCAAACCAGTGTCATTCAGTAGAGGAGGACAGGAGACAACTTTCACAACATCTCTTTTACCCCTACTGGCCAAAATGGGTATTGCTTTTCAAAATTACATCCTTTTCTTGTAATAGCTTTGTCCACCAGGGAGACAGAGACATCAAACCAGTATCATTCAGTAGAGGAGGACAGGGGACAACTTTCACAACATCTCTTTTTACCCCTACTGGCCAAAATGGGTATTGTTTGTCAAAATTACATTCTTTTTTGTAATAGCTTTGTCCATCAGGGAGACAGAGACATCAAACCAGTGTCATTCAGTAGAGGAGGACAGGGGACAACTTTCACAACATCTCTTTTTACCCCTACTGGCCAAAATGGGTATTGTTTGTCAAAATTACATTCTTTTTTTGTAATAGCTTTGTCCATCAGGGAGACAGAGACATCAAACCAGTGTCATTCAGTAGAGGAGGACAGGGGACAACTTTCACAACATCTCTTTTTACCCCTACTGGCCAAAATGGGTATTGCTTGTCAAAATTACATTCTTTTTTTGTAATAGCTTTGTCCATCAGGGAGACAGAGACATCAAACCAGTATCATTCAGTAGAGGAGGACAGGGGACAACTTTCACAACCTCTGACCCGGCCCCTGTCCTGTGGCCTCCTCCCAGGCCTCCTGACCCGGCCCCTGTCCTGTGGCCTCCTCCCAGGGCCCCTGACCCTGTTCCTGACCTGTGGCCTCCTCCTAGGCCTCCTGACCCGGCCCCTATCCTGTGGCCTCCTCCCAGGGCCCCTGACCCAGTCCCTGTCCTGTGGCCTCCTCCCAGGCCTCCTGACCCTGTTCCCGTCCTGTGGCCTCCTCCCAGGCCTCCTGACCAAGTCCCTGTCCTGCGGCCTCCTACCAGGCCTCCTGACCCTGTTCCAGTCCTGTGGCCTCCTCCCAGGCCTCCTGACCCGGTCCCTGTTCTGTGGCCTCTTCCCAGGCCCCCTGAACCGGTCCCTGCCCTGTGGCCAGCTCCCAGGCCTCCTGAACTGGTCCCTGCCCTGTGGCCAGCTCCCAGGCCTCCTGAACTTGTCCTTGCCCTTTGTGCCCCCCAGGACTTCCTGCCTGCCTTCTGTGCCCCCTTGGACTTCCTGCCTGCCCTCTGTGCCCCTTTGGACTTCCTGTTTGCCCCTTGTGCTCCCTTGGTCTGTCTGTTTGCCCCCCTTCTCTCCTTGGATGATTTTTTGTTTTTTCTTGGAGTATTCCCTTTTTCTTTTTTCTGAGGAGCGTCTGGAAGCCGCTCCTTTGAGGGAGCTATGTCACATTCCCCTGTTTTCTGCCCTGTGTTCTGTGTCTCACTAGTCTATTGTTTAGAACTACATTTCCCACAATCCACCTGCCGTCATCACTGCCATTTTGTGTCATTGTTCACACCTGTTTATCATTTGTAATCATCCTGTCCTTGTGTATTTATACCCTGGTTCTTTGTTGTGTCTTTGTCAATCCTTGAATGTTGTTAGCCTGGTGTGTTTACCCTGCCCGTGTTTTTCTAGTCTTATGTTTTTTCCCTATTGAGGGTTTTTCCTTTGTGTTTGTTTGGTTGCTTTATCAATAAAATAATTCTGCACTTAGATCCGCTCTCCTCGTCTGCCTTCGCTGCCTTCATTTCAGTAACAATACTATACACCGAGTTCCTGCTATCCCTCTGCTGCATGCTGTTGGATTCTACGGAGCACAACAGCAGCTGTGCATTCCTGCCCCTGAGGCATCGACAGTGCAGAATAATAAAGATCTCTCATGAGTTCTTTTTTTATAAAAGAGTGATTTTATTTAAAAGAGTAATTTCCTCTAAAAGAGCAAAACACAGCGGCATTGAGCGTCCTTTTAAGGACGCGTCTTTATAAAGATGCCTTTCCGCCCCTGTGTTGTTCCTGGATGCGGTAGAGTGCTCTCCACTTCAGACGGCCACAGGCGTTGCCTCATGTGTCTGGGTAGCGATCACACCGAGGCTGCGTTTGTGGATGGTTCATGTTCTCACTGCGAGAACATGACCATGACAACGTTGCGATCGCGGCTTGCTTACAACCGTGAGCAAGCCACTCCAGCTGCCCCCGTGTTGCTCCTTCTTCACACGGGATTGAGGACGATGCGGCTGGCGATGGAGGCGATTTGGGGATGGCAGCGGGTGCAGCTCGCCCGGGTACACCCGCACCCCAGCACGCTCGTTGATTCCCGTCCGTGCTCGAGGTGGCGGCGACTCGCCTCACAGCCAGTCTGCCGACCCTTTTGCGATGGAAGCAGATGAGCTCGCCGCGCCATCGGAGGGCGTGGTATCTGATGCTGAGGACTCCCCTGGGCTGCCGCTTCGGGCCTGCACGCCCAGGCTGAGGCCAACGCACAGATGACCGACATGCTTTCCCGGGCAGCCAACAGCGTGGGCTTGGACTGGAACCCTCCATCCTCCCCACAGCCATCACGGCTGGACGACTGGTCCCTGGGGTCTGGGCGCCGCTCACAGCCTGGCCGGATGCGCCGCTTCTGCCCTCCTGCAGGTCCACCAAGCCAAGGCAATATGCAACATGCACAGGGGTTGCCCTGACCCCAAAACACTGCAGGAACTGCGCTCAAAGACCGACCTTGCCCTGAGAGCGACAAAGGTCACAGCGCAAGCTAGTGGTCCAGGAACATCAACTGTGGCTGAACATGGCCGAGATGCATGAAGCCGACAAGACTCGCTTCCTCAACACCCCTGTCTCCCAGTTCGGCCTCTTCGGCAACACCGTCGAGGACTTTGCCCAGCAGTTGTCCACGGTAAAGAAGCAGACGGAGGCCATCTCTCACATCATGCCTCACCGCAAGCCAGCCGCCACGGCCCATGCCCCGTCTGCTCACCGAGGGCATCCTCCCGCAGCCAGAAGACAAGCTCCTGCTCCGCCTCAACCCGGGCCCAGCTCTCAGCCCCAGCGTCGAGCAAACCGCGGGAAGTGCACGCCCCCTGTCTCACGGACCCCTCGAGGACCCGGAAGGCTCCCAGGCGCTCCTGAGACAACGCACCCAGAGCCCAAGACGTTAGCTCCGGAGGTGGTAAGACCGCTCCGTCCCCCGGTGGAGGGCCGGAAGGACAATCCTTTGTTTTTCCATTTGACGCACCCCTTAACAGGGGCTGCGGTACCCAAATTCTCAATAAAAGAGCTATTTCCTTCATCTCTGGGGCACATGGCCCTCAAATTCCGTTCTCACGGCACTCTGCTTTCAGGCCTCAACAGTCCCGGCTCCATGGGCGCGGTGTCCCGCCTTCAGCCTCACGACTGTTCCCCAAAGACGAGTCCAGAGGACGCCAGCATCAGACCTCCTCCTCAGTCACGAACCCGCCCCTGCCGGGTGCGCGGAGCAACATGCCCATTCCCTGCACGAAGAAATCGCCTCCCTTCTATTAAAGGACGTGATAGAGCCTGTCCCTCCAACTGAAACGAAGAAGGGTTTCTACAGCCCTTACTTTGTTGTACCCAAGAAAGGCGGCGGCTTACGACCGATCTTGGACCTGCGAGTTTTCAATCAGACCTTGTCCAAACTCCCCCGTTCAAAATGCTCACCCAGAAACAAATTCTATCTGGCGTCCGGCATCTAGATTGGTTCGCAGCGGTAGACCTGAAGGACGCGTACTTCCACGTCTCAATTTTCCCTCGACATCGACCCTTCCTGCGGTTCGCGTTCGACAGCCAGGCGTATCAGTACAAAGTCCTCCCCTTCGGCCTGTCTCTGTCCCCTCGCGTCTTCACGAAAGTCGCAGAGGCAGCTCCTGCCCCGCTCCGAGAAGCCGGCATACGCATACTCAATTACCTCGACGACTGGCTCATACTGGCCCACTCCCGAGAGTTACTATGCGCACACAGAGACCAGGTGCTCAGCCACCTCAGCCGTTTGGGGCTTCAGGTCAACTGGGAAAAGAGCAAGCTCTCCCCGGTCCAGAGCATCTCTTTTCTCGGTCTGGAGTTAGACTCAGTCTCAATGACACGAGCATGGCGCCGCGGCACGCACAACATAAGTTACTTCTGCCTGCCGCCAAACCTTCAAACCCTGGACAGACCTCTGCTTTATAAGGGCAGGAGTACCCTTGCAGCAGGTGTCCCGACGCATTCTGGTCACAAACGACGCCTCCAAATTGGGTTGGGGCGTCGTGTGCAATGGGCGCGCAGCCGCAGGATGGTGGAACCGAGGACCGCTGCGCTGGCACATCAACTGCCTAGAGCTGCTGGCTGTTTTTCTGGCCCTGCATAAGTTTCTTCCAAACACGTCCTAGTCAGGACAGACAGCACCACGGTCATAGCCTACATAAACCACCAAGGCGGAGTATGCTCCCTCCACATGTCACAGCTCTCCTGTCGACTCCTCCTTTGGAGTCACTGCGCGCCACTCACATCCCCGGCAACCTCAATGTGATAGCGGACGCGCTGTCAAGACAAAGCTTGCCTGGCGGAGAGTGGAGGCTCACCCCCAGTCGGTCCAGCTGATTTGGGACCGGTTCGGCAAGGCTCAGGTAGACCTGTTTGCCTCCCAAGAAACCTCCCACTGCCCTCTCTGGTATGCCCGGACAGAGGCTCCCCTCGGGGCAGACGCGTTGGCACACAGCTGGCCTTCGGGGCTGCGCAAGTACGCATTTCCCCCAGTGAGCCTTCTTGCACAGGTGCTATGCAAGGTCAGGGAGGACGAGGAGCAAGTCATTCTGGTAGCCCCTTACTGGCCCACCCGGACTTGGTTTTCGGACCCGCGAATTCCCCTGAGGAAGGACCTTCTTTCTCAGGGACGGGGCACGCTCTGGCACCCGCACCCAGACCTCTGGAACCTCCACGTCTGGCCCTTGGATGGGATCGCGGAAGATCTAGCCGGCCTACCTTCGACCATCATAGATACAATCAATCAAGCCAGAGCCCCCTCTACCAGGCATATTTACTTTCTAAAGTGACATCTGTTTGCGGACTGGTGTTCTTCCCGAGCCGAAGAGCCGCAGAAGTGCGCAGTTAGGTCAGTGCTCGTGTTTCTTCAGGAGAGGCTGGAGAGGAGGCTGTCCCCCTCCACCCTCAAGGTGTACGTTGCCGCGGCCCACCACGACACGGTAGACGGCAAGTCTCTTTGTAAGCACGACTTAATCGTCAGGTTCCTAAAAGGTGCCCGGAGGATAACTCCCTCCCGGCCTAACCTGTTCCCCTCCTGGGATTTCTCGGTCATCCTTACGGGACTCCAGAGACCCCCCTTCGAGCCGCTTGACTCTGTTGGACTCAGGGCCCTCTCTTTCAAGACCGTCCTGCTGATCGCGCTCACTTCCATCAAGAGGTTCGGGGACCTGCATGCATTCTCTGTTAGCGACGCTTGCCTGGAGTTCGGTCCGGCAGACACTTTCGTGAACCTAAGACCGCTGACCGGGCTATGTGCCCAAGGTTCCTACCACACCCTTCAGGGATCAGGTGGTGAACCTGCAAGCGCTGCCCGGGAGGAGGTAGATCCAGTCCTTTCACTGCTGTGGCCAGTACGTGCTTTACGGATTTATCTGGACCGCACACAGAGAGCACCAGACGCTCTGAGCAGCTCTTCGTCTGCTTTGGGGGACAGCAGAAAGGGAACGCTGTCTCCAAGCAGAGACTCGGCCACTGGGTTGTCGATGCCATTTCCCTGGCTTATCACACCCAGTCCGTGCCCCCCTTGCGGGTCCAAGCCCACTCCACCAGGAGTGTTGTGTCCTCATGGGCACTGGCTAGGGGCACTGCCCTAGCAGACATTTGTAGAGCAGCGGGCTGGGCAACACCTAACACTTTTGCGAGATTCTACAATCTCCGAGTTGAGTCAGTATCGTCCCGTGTTTTCTCTGGTACCGAGCCCGTAGAACTCGGTAGCACGCCCACGATCTGACCGGGTGCCTAGCGCCTTTCCCCCTAACCAGGGGAAACAGTGCGCCTTCATTCCCAGGAGATCCCAGGTTTGGGACACTGGTTGATTCCTCCCTAGCCCTCGTGGGTCACAGTTCAGCGGAGGAACTCGCCGACCCAAGCCACTGCGTGGTACCGCAAGCTACCCTGTACTGGTATAGGTGCTCCACAGGTAAGGCCTCCTTCGGACTCCCCTGTGTGTAACACCACGGTTCTGTCCCTCTGGCGAGCGGACTCCCATGTTTCCCTTAGGCAGTCATGGCTGCCTCGGTTGCCGTGCTGTATGTTCCCCCTCTATGAGACTGGATCCACCACCGCAACAACTTTTCCACATAGGCCCTAAGTCAGGTCTCTGATGGTTTTGCCACTTAAACTTGCCTCCCCTCTCGGGTGGCTGAGGCCTCCACAGGGTCTTCTCCGCCCTGAATAAGGGCTAAGACCCCCTTCCCTCAATGCGTGTAAGGGCCCCTGCCTTAGTTGCTCTATCGCGAGAAACATAGAGAGAAAGAGGCTCGGCCAGGCTTGGCCAGTTCCCAGGTTGGCGGCCAGCACCTTGTTCCCCCTCCAGGGTAATGATAAGGAATCCTGATGGCTTAAATGGGGCATTGGGGAAGGGTATGTGCAGCCTGATACAGTTGGTCGTACTGCACGTAAGAATACCTGCTCGCTCCTGTATCAGCAGTTCACGTACACGGCTCAGCGCATGGCACTTTTATAAGTGTACCCCTAGTGTCGCTTCTCTGACACAACGTGGAGAGAGCGACATAAGGGGAACGTCTAGGTTACGTATGTAACCTCCGTTCCCCGATGGAGGGAACGAGACGTTGTGTCTCCCCTGCCACGTCGCTGAGCAGAGCCACTGTTGTGGCTGGACCATTTCCGGCTCCTCAGAAGAATCCTGAATGAACTCCCGTATTTGCGCTGCTTCAATACCCGTATGTCCGGGTGCGGGACATGCAACTCTCATTGGCCTTTTTTCATAGTTCAGAGGTGAATATCAGCGCTCAAGAGAGACCCCTAGTGTCGCTTCTCTGACACAACGTCTCGTTCCCTCCATCGGGGAACGGAGGTTACATACGTAACCTAGACGTTAATTCACATTTCATATATTTCATTAGGTACATTGTTAATATATTAAGAAGAGGATATATACACCTACTGATTTTTTTCTTATCAATGTAATTAGAATAGCAAGATTATTTTAATTACATTTATTTAATTAGCTAATATATCAAGAGTTTGATCACTTTTTAATGCTTTTTTAATGTGAGATCCGCAAAGTGTTATCCCTTCAGAATAGTTGAAAATCTAAAAACTTTAAAGGACATTAACTGCACTACAACTAAATGGTCCTTAAAATGGTTACAAATGCATGAATCATAGACATAAAACCATATATTGGCACATTGAAGGGATTATTTTGAAAATATATTTGATAATATATATTATGTTTTTATGTGTATGCAAATACAAGTAAAGGTACATGTAAAAGGAAAAATAGATCCAAATTCTCCTGAGATAACGTTAAAATACATCAGTTAGGTTTAGTGGTAGAGTTAGGGATAGGGGAAAGAACATACTCTGTACAGTATAAAACTCCCATTAATATATTAACAATGTAGAGGATACAATATATAAACTACAATTTAACTATAAACTAAAGCGCATACTGTATGTCAAGAACGTACTAACCATAAGTAACTGTCATAGTTCTCCATGAGCTAATGTACAGTGAGAATTATTTACTTAAGTTGTCAACAAACATTATCTTAGTCTTTACATATGACCTAATTAAAATATTTATATTCTACCCTGAAAAGGATCTCACTATTTGTATATAGTAATCTATTTATACATTAACAGTTAAGAGACCACAATATATAAACCATTAATTTACTTTAAAATTTGCAATTGATTTGGATGCACTTTTTAACTATATATACTTATCTATCCATCTATCTATCTATCTATCTATCTATCTATCTATCTATCTATCTATCTGTCTATCTGTCTACCTGTCTGTTAAAAATCAGAACAGTTAAAATAGAGCACTGATTTGTGAAAAATGTAATTACAGTGTTCAACCCCAAGGATCACTGCTCCTTTTGTGGACAAGAGTCTCCTGTTGGACATGTGGGTCTGAACACATGGGTTTGTGTCATTTTCTATGTACATTTTCTTATTAAATTTGGTATTAGACATACATCTCAATTTTTAAATTAAATAAAAGCACTTACATAATTAGTATGCAGATAATTATGTAATTAGTATGCAGTTAACTTTGAAATAACATTATAGCAAATGTTATTTTGCTATAATGTTATAGCAAAACATTGTACTACATAATAGTAGTACTACATAATAGTACTACTTTTCTATTATGTAAATAAAGATCAAATATTTTAATTATTGTACTGTACATTGTATTACTATTTAATTACATGTTTTCAAGTTAAAAATAATATTATTATTATTCATGTAGTATGAAAAAAAATTACAAAAGTTTATTTGTAACTTATTATGTTATATGTAATATAAAAGTATTTAAGTTTAATTTTCACAATATTCCCTCACCAGATTCAGTGCAGCAACTGTGAAAGGTGGTACCACTCTGTCTGTGTCAACATTCCAAAAAGAGACATTCGAAAATTTAAGAAAATGCTGTGGTTGTGTGTATTGTGTAGTTAAAAACTACACAATCGTTTGAAATTGTAACTGTAAAAAGATCATTTTTACTCTTTTATGTTTTATGTTGTGTGATCAGTTTTGTTTAATCTCCTCCTATGTCTTTGCATAAACACAATTTCTGTAAAAATGGCTTTTGTTGTGACAATTTTTGGGGTGAAATCTCTGAACTTTTTAACAACATAAGGTACATTTTTAATATGCAATTCCATATCAAGTCAAGTGTCCTTTATTTATACATCACTTTTTACAAATTCTGCATTGTTTGTCAATTTTTCTCGTTGATATAAATCAATGATCATATAGTAATATAAATAAGTTACAATTTGTACAAAAACACCAGTTGTGGTAAAATGAGAGGTTGTGAAAGTTGTCCCCTGTCCTCCTCTACTGAATGAGACTGGTTTGATGTCTCTGTCTCCCTGATGGACAAGGCTATTACAAAAAAAGAACAGGGAGTGAATGATCAGGGAGTGAATGACACTCCCTGATGGACAAAGCTATTACAAGAAAAGAATGTAATTTTGAAAAGCAATACCGATTTCGGCCAGTAGGGGTAAAATGAGAGGTTGTGAAAGTTGTCCCCTGTCCTCCTCTACTGAATGACACTGGTTTGATGTCTCTGTCTCCCTGATGGACAAAGCTATTACAAAAAAAGAATGTAATTTTGACAAGCAATACCCATTTTGGCCAGTAGGGGTAAAAGGAGATGTTGTGAAAGTTGTCCCCTGTCCTCCTCTACTGAATGACACTGGTTTGATGTCTCTGTCTCCCTGATGGACAAGGCTATTACAAAAAAAGAATGTAATTTTGACAAGCAATACCCATTTTGGCCAGTAGGGGTAAAAGAGATGTTGTGAAAGTTGTCCCCTGTCCTCCTCTACTGAATGACACTGGTTTGATGTCTCTGTCTCCCTGATGGACAAAGCTATTACAAAAAAAGAATGTAATTTTGACAAGCAATACCCATTTTGGCCAGTAGGGGTAAAAGAGAGGTTGTGAAAGTTGTCCCCTGTCCTCCTCTACTGAATGACACTGGTTTGATGTCTCTGTCTCCCTGATGGACAAAGCTATTACAAAAAAGAATGTAATTTTGACAAGCAATACCCATTTTGGCCAGTAGGGGTAAAAGAGAGGTTGTGAAAGTTGTCTCCTGTCCTCCTCTACTGAATGACACTGGTTTGATGTCTCTGTCTCCCTGATGGACAAAGCTATTACAAAAAAAGAATGTAATTTTGACAAGCAATACCCATTTTGGCCAGTAGGGGTAAAAGGAGATGTTGTGAAAGTTGTCCCCTGTCCTCCTCTACTGAATGACACTGGTTTGATGTCTCTGTCTCCCTGATGGACAAGGCTATTACAAAAAAGAATGTAATTTTG
Organism: Xyrauchen texanus; assembly: GCF_025860055.1. Lineage (NCBI taxonomy): Eukaryota > Metazoa > Chordata > Actinopteri > Cypriniformes > Catostomidae > Xyrauchen > Xyrauchen texanus. Next base: position 43,629 of record NW_026266654.1, on the reverse strand, counting down.
ACAAGCAATACCGATTTTGGCCAGTAGGGGTAAAAGAGATGTTGTGAAAGTTGTCCCCTGTCCTCCTCTACTGAATGACACTGGTTTGATGTCTCTGTCTCCCTGATGGACAAAGCTATTACAAAAAAAGAATGTAATTTTGACAAGCAATACCCATTTTGGCCAGTAGGGGTAAAAAGAGAGGTTGTGAAAGTTGTCCCCTGTCCTCCTCTACTGAATGACACTGGTTTGATGTCTCTGTCTCCCTGATGGACAAAGCTATTACAAAAAAGAATGTAATTTTGACAAGCAATACCGATTTTGGCCAGTAGGGGTAAAAGGAGATGTTGTGAAAGTTGTCCCCTGTCCTCCTCTACTGAATGACACTGGTTTGATGTCTCTGTCTCCCTGATGGACAAAGCTATTACAAAAAAGAATGTAATTTTGACAAGCAATACCCATTTTGGCCAGTAGGGGTAAAAAGAGAGGTTGTGAAAGTTGTCTCCTGTCCTCCTCTACTGAATGACACTGGTTTGATGTCTCTGTCTCCCTGATGGACAAAGCTATTACAAAAAAAGAATGTAATTTTGACAAGCAATACCCATTTTGGCCAGTAGGGGTAAAAGGAGATGTTGTGAAAGTTGTCCCCTGTCCTCCTCTACTGAATGACACTGGTTTGATGTCTCTGTCTCCCTGATGGACAAGGCTATTACAAAAAAGAATGTAATTTTGACAAGCAATACCGATTTTGGCCAGTAGGGGTAAAATGAGATGTTGTGAAAGTTGTCCCCTGTCCTCCTCTACTGAATGACACTGGTTTGATGTCTCTGTCTCCCTGATGGACAAAGCTATTACAAAAAAAGAATGTAATTTTGACAAGCAATACCCATTTTGGCCAGTAGGGGTAAAAGAGAGGTTGTGAAAGTTGTCCCCTGTCCTCCTCTACTGAATGACACTGGTTTGATGTCTCTGTCTCCCTGATGGACAAAGCTATTACAAAAAAGAATGTAATTTTGACAAGCAATACCCATTTTGGCCAGTAGGGGTAAAAGAGAGGTTGTGAAAGTTGTCCCCTGTCCTCCTCTACTGAATGACACTGGTTTGATGTCTCTGTCTCCCTGATGGACAAAGCTATTACAAAAAAGAATGTAATTTTGACAAGCAATACCCATTTTGGCCAGTAGGGGTAAAAAGAGATGTTGTGAAAGTTGTCTCCTGTCCTCCTCTACTGAATGACACTGGTTTGATGTCTCTGTCTCCCTGATGGACAAAGCTATTACAAAAAAAGAATGTAATTTTGACAAGCAATACCCATTTTGGCCAGTAGGGGTAAAAGGAGATGTTGTGAAAGTTGTCCCCTGTCCTCCTCTACTGAATGACACTGGTTTGATGTCTCTGTCTCCCTGATGGACAATGCTATTACAAAAAAAGAATGTAATTTTGAAAAGTAATACCGATTTGGGCCAGTAGGGGTAAAAGGAGAGGTTGTGAAAGTTGTCCCCTGTCCTCCTCTACTGAATGACACTGGTTTGATGTCTCTGTCTCCCTGATGGACAAGGCTATTACAAAAAAAGAATGTAATTTTGACAAGCAATACCGATTTCGGCCAGTAGGGGTAAAATGAGAGGTTGTGAAAATTGTCCCCTGTCCTCCTCTACTGAATGACACTGGTTTGATGTCTCTGTCTCCCTGATGGACAATAATATTAAAAGAATTAATGTTAATTTTGACTTGCAATGCCGATTTCGGCCAGTAGGGATAAAATGAGAGGTTGTGAAAGTTGTCCCCTGTCCTCCTCTACTGAATGACACTGGTTTGATGTCTCTGTCTCCCTGATGGACAAAGCTATTACAAAAAAAGAATGTAATTTTGACAAGCAATACCCATTTTGGCCAGTAGGGGTAAAAGGAGATGTTGTGAAAGTTGTCCCCTGTCCTCCTCTACTGAATGACACTGGTTTGATGTCTCTGTCTCCCTGATGGACAAGGCTATTACAAAAAAAGAATGTAATTTTGACAAGCAATACCGATTTTGGCCAGTAGGGGTAAAATGAGAGGTTGTGAAAGTTGTCCCCTGTCCTCCTCAACTGAATGACACTGGTTTGATGTCTCTGTCTCCCTGATGGACAAAGCTATTACAAAAAAAGAATGTAATTTTGACAAGCAATACCCATTTTGGCCAGTAGGGGTAAAAGAGATGTTGTGAAAGTTGTCCCCTGTCCTCCTCTACTGAATGACACTGGTTTGATGTCTCTGTCTCCCTGATGGACAAAGCTATTACAAAAAAAGAATGTAATTTTGACAAGCAATACCCATTTTGGACAGTAGGGGTAAAAGAGAGGTTGTGAAAGTTGTCCCCTGTCCTCCTCTACAGAATGACACTGGTTTGATGTCTCTGTCTCCCTGATGGACAAAGCTATTACAAAAAAGAATGTAATTTTGACAAGCAATACCCATTTTGGCCAGTAGGGGTAAAAGGAGATGTTGTGAAAGTTGTCCCCTGTCCTCATCTACTGAATGACACTGGTTTGATGTCTCTGTCTCCCTGATGGACAAAGCTATTACAAGAAAATAATGTAATTTTGAAAAGCAATACCGATTTTGGCCAGTAGGGGTAAAATGAGAGGTTGTGAAAGTTGTCCCCTGTCCTCCTCTACTGAATGAAACTGGTTTGATGTCTCTGTCTCCCTAATGGACAAGGCTATTACAAAAAAGAATGTTAATTTTGACTTGCAATACCGATTTCGGCCAGTAGGGGTAAAATGAGAGGTTGTGAAAATTGTCCCCTGTCCTCCTCTACTGAATGACACTGGTTTGATGTCTCTGTCTCCCTGATGGACAATACTATTAAAAGAATTAATGTTAATTTTGACTTGCAATGCCGATTTCGGCCAGTAGGGATAAAATGAGAGGTTGTGAAAGTTGTCCCCTGTCCTCCTCTACAGAATGACACTGGTTTGATGTCTCTGTCTCCCTGATGGACAAAGCTATTACAAAAAAAGAATGTAATTTTTTAACGCAATACCGATTTCGGCCAGTAGGGGTAAAATGAGAGGTTGTGAAAGTTGTCCCCTGTCCTCCTCTACTGAATGACACTGGTTTGATGTCCCTGTATCCCTGATGGACAATGCTATTACAAAAAAAGAATGTAATTTTGACTTGTAATACCGATTTCGGCCAGTAGGGGTAAAAAGAGATGTTGTGAAAGTTGTCTCCTGTCCTCCTCTACTGAATGACACTGGTTTGATGTCCCTGTCTCCCTGATGGACAAAGCTATTACAAAAAAAGAATGTAATTTTGACAAGCAATACCCATTTTGGCCAGTAGGGGTAAAAGGAGATGTTGTGAAAGTTGTCCCCTGTCCTCCTCTACTGAATGACACTGGTTTGATGTCTCTGTCTCCCTGATGGACAAGGCTATTACAAAAAAGAATGTAATTTTGACAAGCAATACCCATTTTGGCCAGTAGGGGTAAAAGAGAGGTTGTGAAAGTTGTCCCCTGTCCTCCTCTACTGAATGACACTGGTTTGATGTCTCTGTCTCCCTGATGGACAAAGCTATTACAAAAAAAGAATGTAATTTTGACAAGCAATACCCATTTTGGCCAGTAGGGGTAAAAGGAGAGGTTGTGAAAGTTGTCCCCTGTCCTCCTCTACTGAATGACACTGGTTTGATGTCTCTGTCTCCCTGATGGACAAAGCTATTACAAAAAAAGAATGTAATTTTGACAAGCAATACCCATTTTGGCCAGTAGGGGTAAAAGGAGATGTTGTGAAAGTTGTCCCCTGTCCTCCTCTACTGAATGACACTGGTTTGATGTCTCTGTCTCCCTGATGGACAATGCTATTACAAAAAAAGAATGTAATTTTGACAAGCAATACCGATTTTGGCCAGTAGGGGTAAAAGGAGAGGTTGTGAAAGTTGTCCCCTGTCCTCCTCTACTGAATGACACTGGTTTGATGTCTCTGTCTCCCTGATGGACAAGGCTATTACAAAAAAAGAATGTAATTTTGACAAGCAATACCGATTTCGGCCAGTAGGGGTAAAATGAGAGGTTGTGAAAGTTGTCCCCTGTCCTCCTCTACTGAATGACACTGGTTTGATGTCTCTGTCTCCCTGATGGACAATAATATTACAAAGAATTAATGTTAATTTTGACTTGCAATGCCGATTTCGGCCAGTAGGGATAAAATGAGAGGTTGTGAAAGTTGTCCCCTGTCCTCCTCTACTGAATGACACTGGTTTGATGTCTCTGTCTCCCTGATGGACAAAGCTATTACAAAAAAAGAATGTAATTTTGACAAGCAATACCCATTTTGGCCAGTAGGGGTAAAAGGAGATGTTGTGAAAGTTGTCCCCTGTCCTCCTCTACTGAATGACACTGGTTTGATGTCTCTGTCTCCCTGATGGACAAGGCTATTACAAAAAAGAATGTAATTTTGACAAGCAATACCGATTTTGGCCAGTAGGGGTAAAATGAGAGGTTGTGAAAGTTGTCCCCTGTCCTCCTCTACTGAATGACACTGGTTTGATGTCTCTGTCTCCCTGATGGACAAAGCTATTACAAAAAAAGAATGTAATTTTGACAAGCAATACCCATTTTGGCCAGTAGGGGTAAAAAGAGATGTTGTGAAAGTTGTCCCCTGTCCTCCTCTACTGAATGACACTGGTTTGATGTCTCTGTCTCCCTGATGGACAAAGCTATTACAAAAAAAGAATGTAATTTTGACAAGCAATACCCATTTTGGCCAGTAGGGGTAAAAAGAGAGGTTGTGAAAGTTGTCCCCTGTCCTCCTCTACTGAATGACACTGGTTTGATGTCTCTGTCTCCCTGATGGACAAAGCTATTACAAAAAAGAATGTAATTTTGACAAGCAATACCCATTTTGGCCAGTAGGGGTAAAAGGAGATGTTGTGAAAGTTGTCCCCTGTCCTCATCTACTGAATGACACTGGTTTGATGTCTCTGTCTCCCTGATGGACAAAGCTATTACAAGAAAATAATGTAATTTTGAAAAGCAATACCGATTTTGGCCAGTAGGGGTAAAATGAGAGGTTGTGAAAGTTGTCCCCTGTCCTCCTCTACTGAATGAAACTGGTTTGATGTCTCTGTCTCCCTAATGGACAAGGCTATTACAAAAAAAGAATGTTAATTTTGACTTGCAATACCGATTTCGGCCAGTAGGGGTAAAATGAGAGGTTGTGAAAATTGTCCCCTGTCCTCCTCTACTGAATGACACTGGTTTGATGTCTCTGTCTCCCTGATGGACAATACTATTAAAAGAATTAATGTTAATTTTGACTTGCAATGCCGATTTCGGCCAGTAGGGATAAAATGAGAGGTTGTGAAAGTTGTCCCCTGTCCTCCTCTACAGAATGACACTGGTTTGATGTCTCTGTCTCCCTGATGGACAAAGCTATTACAAAAAAAAGAATGTAATTTTGACAAGCAATACCGATTTCGGCCAGTAGGGGTAAAATGAGAGGTTGTGAAAGTTGTCCCCTGTCCTCCTCTACTGAATGACACTGGTTTGATGTCCCTGTATCCCTGATGGACAATGCTATTACAAAAAAAGAATGTAATTTTGACTTGTAATACCGATTTCGGCCAGTAGGGGTAAAAAGAGATGTTGTGAAAGTTGTCTCCTGTCCTCCTCTACTGAATGACACTGGTTTGATGTCTCTGTCTCCCTGATGGACAAAGCTATTACAAAAAAAGAATGTAATTTTGACAAGCAATACCCATTTTGGCCAGTAGGGGTAAAAGGAGATGTTGTGAAAGTTGTCCCCTGTCCTCCTCTACTGAATGACACTGGTTTGATGTCTCTGTCTCCCTGATGGACAAGGCTATTACAAAAAAAGAATGTAATTTTGACAAGCAATACCCATTTTGGCCAGTAGGGGTAAAAGGAGATGTTGTGAAAGTTGTCCCCTGTCCTCCTCTACTGAATGACACTGGTTTGATGTCTCTGTCTCCCTGATGGACAAAGCTATTACAAAAAAAGAATGTAATTTTGACAAGCAATACCCATTTTGGCCAGTAGGGGTAAAAGAGAGGTTGTGAAAGTTGTCCCCTGTCCTCCTCTACTGAATGACACTGGTTTGATGTCTCTGTCTCCCTGATGGACAAAGCTATTACAAAAAAAGAATGTAATTTTGACAAGCAATACCCATTTTGGCCAGTAGGGGTAAAAGAGAGGTTGTGAAAGTTGTCTCCTGTCCTCCTCTACTGAATGACACTGGTTTGATGTCTCTGTCTCCCTGATGGACAAAGCTATTACAAAAAAAGAATGTAATTTTGACAAGCAATACCCATTTTGGCCAGTAGGGGTAAAAGGAGATGTTGTGAAAGTTGTCCCCTGTCCTCCTCTACTGAATGACACTGGTTTGATGTCTCTGTCTCCCTGATGGACAAGGCTATTACAAAAAAAGAATGTAATTTTGACAAGCAATACCCATTTTGGCCAGTAGGGGTAAAAGGAGATGTTGTGAAAGTTGTCCCCTGTCCTCCTCTACTGAATGACACTGGTTTGATGTCTCTGTCTCCCTGATGGACAAGGCTATTACAAAAAAAGAATGTAATTTTGACAAGCAATACCGATTTTGGCCAGTAGGGGTAAAAAGAGATGTTGTGAAAGTTGTCCCCTGTCCTCCTCTACTGAATGACACTGGTTTGATGTCTCTGTCTCCCTGATGGACAAAGCTATTACAAAAAAGAATGTAATTTTGACAAGCAATACCCATTTTGGCCAGTAGGGGTAAAAAGAGAGGTTGTGAAAGTTGTCCCCTGTCCTCCTCTACTGAATGACACTGGTCTGATGTCTCTGTCTCCCTGATGGACAAAGCTATTACAAAAAAAGAATGTAATTTTGAAAAGTAATACCGATTTCGGCCAGTAGGGGTAAAAGGAGAGGTTGTGAAAGTTGTCCCCTGTCCTCCTCTACTGAATGACACTGGTTTGATGTCTCTGTCTCCCTGATGGACAAGGCTATTACAAAAAAAGAATGTAATTTTGACAAGCAATACCGATTTTGGCCAGTAGGGGTAAAATGAGAGGTTGTGAAAGTTGTCCCCTGTCCTCCTCTACTGAATGACACTGGTTTGATGTCTCTGTCTCCCTGATGGACAATAATATTAAAAAGAATTAATGTTAATTTTGACTTGCAATGCCGATTTCGGCCAGTAGGGATAAAATGAGAGGTTGTGAAAGTTGTCCCCTGTCCTCCTCTACTGAATGACACTGGTTTGATGTCTCTGTCTCCCTGATGGACAAAGCTATTACAAAAAAAGAATGTAATTTTGACAAGCAATACCCATTTTGGCCAGTAGGGGTAAAAGGAGATGTTGTGAAAGTTGTCCCCTGTCCTCCTCTACTGAATGACACTGGTTTGATGTCTCTGTCTCCCTGATGGACAAGGCTATTACAAAAAAAGAATGTAATTTTGACAAGCAATACCGATTTTGGCCAGTAGGGGTAAAATGAGAGGTTGTGAAAGTTGTCCCCTGTCCTCCTCAACAGAATGACACTGGTTTGATGTCTCTGTCTCCCTGATGGACAAAGCTATTACAAAAAAGAATGTAATTTTGACAAGCAATACCCATTTTGGCCAGTAGGGGTAAAAAGAGATGGTTGTGAAAGTTGTCCCCTGTCCTCGTCTACTGAATGACACTGGTTTGATGTCTCTGTCTCCCTGATGGACAAAGCTATTACAAAAAAAGAATGTAATTTTGACAAGCAATACCCATTTTGGACAGTAGGGGTAAAAAGAGAGGTTGTGAAAGTTGTCCCCTGTCCTCCTCTACAGAATGACACTGGTTTGATGTCTCTGTCTCCCTGATGGACAAAGCTATTACAAAAAAAGAATGTAATTTTGACAAGCAATACCCATTTTGGCCAGTAGGGGTAAAAGGAGATGTTGTGAAAGTTGTCCCCTGTCCTCATCTACTGAATGACACTGGTTTGATGTCTCTGTCTCCCTGATGGACAAAGCTATTACAAGAAAAAAATGTAATTTTGAAAAGCAATACCGATTTTGGCCAGTAGGGGTAAAATGAGAGGTTGTGAAAGTTGTCCCCTGTCCTCCTCTACTGAATGAAACTGGTTTGATGTCTCTGTCTCCCTAATGGACAAGGCTATTACAAAAAAAGAATGTTAATTTTGACTTGCAATACCGATTTCGGCCAGTAGGGGTAAAATGAGAGGTTGTGAAAATTGTCCCCTGTCCTCCTCTACTGAATGACACTGGTTTGATGTCTCTGTCTCCCTGATGGACAATACTATTAAAAGAATTAATGTTAATTTTGACTTGCAATGCCGATTTCGGCCAGTAGGAATAAAATGAGAGGTTGTGAAAGTTGTCCCCTGTCCTCCTCTACAGAATGACACTGGTTTGATGTCTCTGTCTCCCTGATGGACAAAGCTATTACAAAAAAAGAATGTAATTTTTAACGCAATACCGATTTCGGCCAGTAGGGGTAAAATGAGAGGTTGTGAAAGTTGTCCCCTGTCCTCCTCTACTGAATGACACTGGTTTGATGTCCCTGTATCCCTGATGGACAATGCTATTACAAAAAAAGAATGTAATTTTGACTTGTAATACCGATTTCGGCCAGTAGGGGTAAAAAGAGATGTTGTGAAAGTTGTCCCCTGTCCTCCTCTACAGAATGACACTGGTTTGATGTCTCTGTGTCCCTGATGGACAATGCTATTAATAAAATTAATGTTAATTTTGACTTGCAATACCGATTTCGGCCAGTAGGGGTAAAATGAGAGGTTGTGAAAGTTGTCCCCTGTCCTCCTCTACTGAATGACACTGGTTTGATGTCTCTGTCTCCCTGATGGATAAAGCTATTACAAAAAAGAATGTAATTTTGACAAGCAATACCCATTTTGCCCAGTAGGGGTAAAAAGAGATGTTGTCAAAGTTGTCCCCTGTCCTTCTCTACTGAATGACACTGGTTTGATGTCTCTGTCTCCCTGATGGACAAAGCTATTACAAAAAAAAGAATGTAATTTTGACAAGCAATACCCATTTTGGACAGTAGGGGTAAAAGGAGATGTTGTGAAAGTTGTCCCCTGTCCTCCTCTACTGAATGACACTGGTTTGATGTCTCTGTCTCCCTGATGGACAAAGCTATTACAAGAAAATAATGTAATTTTGAAAAGCAATACCGATTTTGGCCAGTAAGGGTAAAATGAGAGGTTGTGAAAGTTGTCCCCTGTCCTCCTCTACTGAATGACACTGGTTTGATGTCTCTGTCTCCCTGATGGACAAAGCTACTACAAAAAAAAGAATGTAATTTTGACAAGCAATACCCATTTTGGCCAGTAGGGGTAAAAGGAGAGGTTGTGAAAGTTGTCCCCTGTCCTCCTCTACTGAATGAGACTGGTTTGATGTCTCTGTCTCCCTGATGGACAAGGCTATTACAAAAAAAGAATGTAATTTTGACAAGCAATACCGATTTCGGCCAGTAGGGGTAAAAAGAGATGTTGTGAAAGTTGTCCCCTGTCGTCCTCTACTGAATGAGACTGGTTTGATGTGTCTGTCTCCCTGATGGACAAAGCTATTACAAAAAAAGAATGTTAACATGGACTTGCAATACCCATTTCGGCCAGTAGGGGTAAAAGGAGATGTTGTGAAAGTTGTCCCCTGTCCTCCTCGACTGAACGACACTGGTTTGATGTCTGTCTCCCTGATGGACAAAGCTATTATCAAATGAATACCCTTTTCCATAAGAAAGGGCAAAACAAGGCTGTGAAAGATGCTCACTGAAGCCTTCTATCGAACTGCACTGGTCTCATTTCAACGGGCCCTTTAAAATAAACAAGCTATTACAAAAACACACCCTCTGCGTTATAGTTAGAAACGAAGAAAAAGTGCACTTTCCACACGGTCCCTTAACTCGCATCTCTGTCAAGAGCGAGCTTTTCCGGCGTAATTCACATTGCGGCGGCTTTTGTAGGGCAGTGTTTATTATATAGAACGAAAATACTGAAGATTAAACTTGTGCAACATTGTTAGCTTTGCCTTTTTAGCAGCAATACGGTTTATTTTTTTAGGGGGGAAGTAATTTTGGAGGTATTGGCATTTTCCGGTGAATGTGTGGGGAATATCGAAAACAAAACTAACTTTACTCCGCTGTACAGTTGCAGGTGTTAATAAAGTTACAGTTTAACAGTCAGTACAGTCGTAGGTGTTAATAAAGTAATGTAACAGTATAACAGTCAGTACAGTCGCAGGTGTTAATAAAGTAATGTAACAGTATAACAGTCAGTACAGTCGCAGGTGTTAATAAAGTAATGTAACAGTATAACAGTCAGTACAGTCGCAGGTGTTAATAAAGTAATGTAACAGTTTAACAGTCATTACAGTCGTAGGTGTTAATAATGTAACAGTTTAACAGTCAGTACAGTCGCAGGTGTTATTAAAGTAATGTAACAGTATAACAGTCAGTACAGTCGCAGGTGTTAATAAAGTAATGTAACAGTATAACAGTCAGTACAGTCGTAGGTGTTAATAAAGTAATTTAACAGTTTAACAGTCAGTACAGTCGTAGGTGTTAATAATGTAACAGTATAACAGTCAGTACAGTCGCAGGTGTTATTAAAGTAATGTAACAGTATAACAGTCAGTACAGTCGCAGGTGTTAATAAAGTAATGTAACAGTATAACAGTCAGTACAGTCGCAGGTGTTAATAAAGTAATGTAACAGTTTAACAGTCAGTACAGTCGCAGGTGTTAATAAAGTAATGTAACAGTTTAACAGTCAGTACAGTCGCAGGTGTTAATAAAGTAATGTAACAGTATAACAGTCAGTACAGTCGCAGGTGTTATTAAAGTAATGTAACAGTTTAACAGTCAGTACAGTCACAGGTGTTAATAAAGTAATGTAACAGTTTAACAGTCAGTACAGTCGCAGGTGTTAATAAAGTAATTTAACAGTTTAACAGTCAGTACAGTCGTAGGTGTTAATAAAGTAATTTAACAGTATAACAGTCAGTACAGTCGCAGGTGTTAATAAAGTAATGTAACAGTTTAACAGTCAGTACAGTCGCAGGTGTTAATAAAGTAATGTAACAGTTTAACAGTCAGTACAGTCGTAGGTGTTAGTAAAGTAATGTAACAGTTTAACAGTCAGTACAGTTGCAGGTGTTAATAAAGTAATGTAACAGTATAACAGTCAGTACAGTCGCAGGTGTTAATAAAGTAATGTAACAGTTTAACAGTCAGTACAGTCGTAGGTGTTAATAATGTAACAGTTTAACAGTCAGTACAGTCGCAGGTGTTATTAAAGTAATGTAACAGTTTAACAGTCAGTACAGTCGCAGGTGTTAATAAAGTAATGTAACAGTATAACAGTCAGTACAGTCGCAGGTGTTAATAAAGTAATGTAACAGTTTAACAGTCAGTACAGTCGTAGGTGTTAATAATGTAACAGTATAACAGTCAGTACAGTCGCAGGTGTTATTAAAGTAATGTAACAGTATAACAGTCAGTACAGTCGCAGGTGTTAATAAAGTAATGTAAAAGTATAACAGTCAGTACAGTCGCACGTGTTAATAAAGTAATGTAACAGTTTAACAGTCAGTACAGTCGTAGGTGTTAATAATGTAACAGTATAACAGTCAATACAGTTGCAGGTGTTAATAATGTAACAGTATAACAGTCAGTACAGTCGCAGGTGTTAATAAAGTAATGTAACAGTTTAACAGTCAGTACAGTCGTAGGTGTTAATAATGTAACAGTTTAACAGTCAGTACAGTCGCAGGTGTTATTAAAGTAATGTAACAGTATAACAGTCAGTACACTCGCAGGTGTTAATAAAGTAATGTAACAGTATAACAGTCAGTACAGTCGCAGGTGTTAATAAAGTAATGTAACAGTTTAACAGTCAGTAGAGTCGCAGGTGTTAATAAAGTAATGTAACAGTTTAACAGTCAATACAGTCGCAGGTGTTATTAAAGTAATGTAACAGTTTAACCGTTAGTACAGTCGCAGGTGTTATTAAAGTAATGTAACAGTTTAACAGTCAGTACAATCACAGGCGTTATTAAAGTAATGTAACAGTTTAACAGTCAGTACAGTCGCAGGTGTTATTAAAGTAATGTAACAGTTCAACAGTCATTATAGTCGTAGGTGTTATTAAAGTAATGTAACAGTTTAACAGTCAGTACAGTTGCAGGTGTTAATAAAGTTACAGTTTAACAGTCAGTACAGTCGCAGGTGTTATTAAAGTAATGTAACAGTATAACAGTCAGTACAGTCGCAGGTGTTAATAAAGTAATGTAACAGTATAACAGTCAGTACAGTCGCAGGTGTTAATAAAGTAATGTAACAGTTTAACAGTCAGTACAGTCGCAGGTGTTAATAAAGTAATGTAACAGTTTAACAGTCAGTACAGTCGCAGGTGTTAATAAAGTAATGTAACAGTTTAACAGTCAGTACAGTCGCAGGTGTTATTAAAGTAATGTAACAGTTTAACAGTCAGTACAGTCGCAGGTGTTATTAAAGTAATGTAACAGTTTAACAGTCAGTACAATCACAGGCGTTATTAAAGTAATGTAACAGTTTAACAGTCAGTACAGTCGCAGGTGTTATTAAAGTAATGTAACAGTTCAACAGTCAGTACAGTCGTAGGTGTTATTAAAGTAATGTAACAGTTTAACAGTCACTACAGTTGCAGGTGTTAATAAAGTTACAGTTTAACAGTCAGTACAGTCGTAGGTGTTAATAATGTAACAGTTTAACAGTCAGTACAGTCGCAGGTGTTAATAAAGTAATGTAACAGTTTAACAGTCAGTACAGTCACAGGTGTTAATAAAGTAATGTAACAGTTTAACAGTCAGTACAGTCGCAGGTGTTAATAAAGTAATGTAACAGTTTAACAGTCAGTACAGTCGTAGGTGTTATTAAAGTAATGTAACAGTTTAACAGTCAGTACAGTTGCAGGTGTTAATAAAGTTACAGTTTAACAGTCAGTACAGTCGCAGGTGTTATTAAAGTAATGTAACAGTTTAACAGTCAGTACAGTCGCAGGTGTTATTAAAGTAATGTAACAGTTTAACAGTCAGTACAGTCATAGGTGTTATTAAAGTAACATAATAGTTTAACAGTCAGTACAGTTGTAGGTGTTAATAATGTAACAGTTTAACAGTCAGTACAGTCGCAGGTGTTATTAAAGTAATGTAACAGTATAACAGTCAGTACAGTCGCAGGTGTTAATAAAGTAATGTAACAGTTTAACAGTCAGTACAGTCGCAGGTGTTAATAAAGTAATGTAACAGTTTAACAGTCAGTACAGTCGCAGGTGTTAATAAAGTAATGTAACAGTTTAACAGTCAGTACAGTCGCAGGTGTTAATAAAGTAATGTAACAGTTTAACAGTCAGTACAGTCGCAGGTGTTATTAAAGTAATTTAACAGTTTAACAGTCAGTACAGTCGCAGGTGTTATTAAAGTAATGTAACAGTTTAACCGTTAGTACAGTCGCAGGTGTTATTAAAGTAATGTAACAGTTTAACATTCAGTACAATCACAGGTGTTATTAATGTAATGTAACAGTTTAACAGTCAGTACAGTCGCAGGTGTTATTAAAGTAATGTAACAGTTCAACAGTCAGTACAGTCGCAGGTGTTATTAAAGTAATGTAACAGTTCAACAGTCAGAACAGTCGTAGGTGTTATTAAAGTAATGTAACAGTTTAACAGTCAGTACAGTTGCAGGTGTTGATAAAGTTACAGTTTAACAGTCAGTACAGTCGTAGGTGTTAATAATGTAACAGTTTAACAGTCAGTACAGTCGCAGGTGTTAATAAAGTAATGTAACAGTTTAACAGTCAGTACAGTCGCAGGTGTTAATAAAGTAATGTAACAGTTTAACAGTCAGTACAGTCGTAGGTGTTATTAAAGTAATGTAACAGTTTAACAGTCAGTACAGTTGCAGGTGTTAATAAAGTTACAGTTTAACAGTCAGTACAGTCGCAGGTGTTATTAAAGTAATGTAACAGTTTAACAGTCAGTACAGTCGCAGGTGTTATTAAAGTAATGTAACAGTTTAACAGTCAGTACAGTCGTTGGTGTTATTAAAGTAACGTAACAGTTTAACAGTCAGTACAGTCGTAGGTGTTAAAGTAATGTAACAGTTTAACCGTTAGTACAGTCGCAGGTGTTATTAAAGTAATGTAACAGTTTAACAGTCAGTACAGTCGCAGGTGTTATTAAAGTAACAGTTTAACAGTCAGTACAGATGCAGGTGTTAATAAAGTTACAGTTTAACAGTCAGTACAGTCGTAGGTGTTATTAAAGTAATGTAACAGTTTAACATTCAGTACAGTTGCAGGTGTTATTAAAGTAACAGTTTAACAGTCAGTACAGTTGCAGGTGTTATTAAAGTAATGTAACAGTTTAACAGTCAGTACAGTTGCAGGTGTTATTAAAGTAACAGTTTAACAGTCAGTACAGTTGCAGGTGTTAATAAAGTTACAGTTTAACAGTCAGTAAAGTTGCAGGTGTTAATAAAGTTACAGTTTAACAGTCAGTACAGTCGCAGTTGTTATTAAAGTAATGTAACAGTTTAACAGTCAGTACAGTTGCAGGTGTTAATAAAGTTTCAGTTGAACAGTCAGTTCAGTCGCAGGTGTTATTAAAGTAATGTAACAGTTTAACAGTCAGTACAGTCTCAGGTGTTATTAAAGTAATGTAACAGTTTAACAATCAGTACAGTCGTAGGTGTTATTAAAGTAACGTAACAGTTTAACAGTCAGTACAGTCGTAGGTGTTAAAGTAATGTAACAGTTTAACAGTCAGTACAGTCGCAGGTGTTATTAAAGTAATGTAACAGTTTAACAGTCAGTACAGTCGCAGGTGTTATTAAAGTAACAGTTTAACAGTCAGTACAGATGCAGGTGTTAATAAAGTTACAGTTTAACAGTCAGTACAGTCGTAGCTGTTAATAAAGTAATGTAACAGTTTAACAGTCAGTACAGTTGCAGGTGTTATTAAAGTAACAGTTTAACAGTCAGTACAGTTGCAGGTGTTATTAAAGTAACAGCTTAACAGTCAGTACAGTCGCAGGTGTTATTAAAGTAATGTAACAGTTTAACAGACAGTACAGTCGCAGGTGTTATTAAAGTAACAGTTTAACAGTCAGTACAGATGCAGGTGTTAATAAAGTTACAGTTTAACAGTCAGTACAGTCGTAGGTATTAATAATGTAACAGTTTAACAGTCAGTACAGTTGCAGGTGTTATTAAAGTAACATCTTAACAGTCAGTACAGTCACAGGTGTTTTTAAAGTAATGTAACAGTTTAACAGTCAGTACAGATGCAGGTGTTAATAAAGTTACAGTTTAACAGTCAGTACAGTCGTAGGTATTAATAATGTAACAGTTTAACATTCAGTACAGTCGCAGGTGTTATTAAAGTAATGTAACAGTTTAACAGTCAGTACAGTCGCAGGTGTTATTAAAGTAATGTAACAGTTTAACAGTCAGTACAGTCGCAGGTGTTATTAAAGTAATGTAACAGTTTAACAGTCAGTACAATCACAGGTGTTATTAAAGTAATGTAACAGTTTAACATTCAGTACAGTCGCAGGTGTTATTAAAGTAATGTAACAGTTCAACAGTCAGTACAGTCGTAGGTGTTA
Organism: Xyrauchen texanus; assembly: GCF_025860055.1. Taxonomy (NCBI): domain Eukaryota; kingdom Metazoa; phylum Chordata; class Actinopteri; order Cypriniformes; family Catostomidae; genus Xyrauchen; species Xyrauchen texanus. The sequence continues at coordinate 28,006 of NW_026266654.1, read as the reverse complement.
TTAAAGTAATGTAACAGTTTAACAGTCAGTACAGTTGCAGGTGTTAATAAAGTTACAGTTTAACAGTCAGTACAGTCGTAGGTGTTAATAATGTAACAGTTTAACAGTCAGTACAGTCGCAGGTGTTAATAAAGTAATGTAACAGTTTAACTGTCAGTACAGTCGCAGGTGTTAATAAAGTAACGTAACAGTTTAACAGTCAGTACAGTCGCAGTTGTTATTAAAGTAATGTAACAGTTTAACAGTCAGTACAGTCTCAGGTGTTATTAAAGTAATGTAACAGTTTAACAGTCAGTACAGTCGTAGGTGTTAAAGTAATGTAACAGTTTAACCGTTAGTACAGTCGCAGGTGTTATTAAAGTAATGTAACAGTTTAACAGTCAGTACAGTCGCAGGTGTTATTAAAGTAAAAGTTTAACAGTCAGTACAGATGCAGGTGTTAATAAAGTTACAGTTTAACAGTCAGTACAGTTGCAGGTGTTATTAAAGTAACAGTTTAACAGTCAGTACAGTTGCAGGTGTTAATAAAGTTACAGTTTAACAGTCAGTAAAGTTGCAGGTGTTAATAAAGTTACAGTTTAACAGTCAGTACAGTCGCAGGTGTTATTAAAGTAATGTAACAGTTTAACAGTCAGTACAGTTGCAGGTGTTATTAAAGTAATGTAACAGTTTAACAGTCAGTACAGTTGCAGGTGTTAATAAAGTTACAGTTTAACAGTCAGTACAGTCGCAGGTGTTATTAAAGTAATGTAACAGTTTAACAGTCAGTACAGTCGCAGGTGTTATTAAAGTAATGTAACAGTTTAACAGTCAGTACAGTTGCAGGTGTTAATAAAGTTACAGTTTAACAGTCAGTAAAGTTGCAGGTGTTAATAAAGTTACAGTTTAACAGTCAGTACAGTCGCAGGTGTTATTAAAGTAATGTAACAGTATAACAGTCAGTACAGTCTCAAGTGTTAATAATGTAACAGTATAACAGTCAGTACAGTCGCAGGTGTTAATAAAGTAATGTAACAGTCAGTACAGTCGCAGGTGTTAATAAAGTAATGTAACAGTTTAACAGTCAGTACAGTCGCAGGTGTTATTAAAGTAATGTAACAGTTTAACAGTCAGTACAGTCGCAGGTGTTATTAAAGTAATGTAACAGTTTAACCGTTAGTACAGTCGCAGGTGTTATTAAAGTAATGTAACAGTTTAACAGTCAGTACAATCACAGGTGTTATTAAAGTAATGTAACAGTTTAACAGTCAGTACAGTCGCAGGTGTTATTAAAGTAATGTAACAGTTCAACAGTCAGTACAGTTGTAGGTGTTATTAAAGTAATGTAACAGTTTAACAGTCAGTACAGTTGCAGGTGTTAATAAAGTTACAGTTTAACAGTCAGTACAGTCGTAGGTGTTAATAATGTAACAGTTTAACAGTCAGTACAGTCGTAGGTGTTAATAATGTAACAGTTTAACAGTCAGTACAGTCGCAGGTGTTAATAAAGTAATGTAACAGTTTAACAGTCAGTACAGTCGCAGGTGTTAATAAAGTAATGTAACAGTTTAACAGTCAGTACAGTCGCAGGTGTTAATAAAGTAATGTAACAGTTTAACAGTCAGTACAGTTGCAGGTGTTATTAAAGTAACAGCTTAACAGTCAGTACAGTCGCAGGTGTTATTAAAGTAATGTAACAGTTTAACAGTCAGTACAGTCGCAGGTGTTATTAAAGTAACAGTTTAACAGTCAGTACAGATGCAGGTGTTAATAAAGTTACAGTTTAACAGTCAGTACAGTCGTAGGTATTAATAATGTAACAGTTTAACAGTCAGTACAGTTGCAGGTGTTATTAAAGTAACATCTTAACAGTCAGTACAGTCACAGGTGTTATTAAAGTAATGTAACAGTTTAACAGTCAGTACAGATGCAGGTGTTAATAAAGTTACAGTTTAACAGTCAGTACAGTCGTAGGTATTAATAATGTAACAGTTTAACATTCAGTACAGTCGCAGGTGTTATTAAAGTAATGTAACAGTTTAACAGTCAGTACAGTCGCAGGTGTTATTAAAGTAATGTAACAGTTTAACAGTCAGTACAGTCGCAGGTGTTATTAAAGTAATGTAACAGTTTAACAGTCAGTACAATCACAGGTGTTATTAAAGTAATGTAACAGTTTAACAGTCAGTACAGTCGCAGGTGTTATTAAAGTAATGTAACAGTTCAACAGTCAGTACAGTCGTAGGTGTTATTAAAGTAATGTAACAGTTTAACAGTCAGTACAGTTGCAGGTGTTAATAAAGTTACAGTTTAACAGTCAGTACAGTCGTAGGTGTTAATAATGTAACAGTTTAACAGTCAGTACAGTCGCAGGTGTTAATAAAGTAATGTAACAGTTTAACTGTCAGTACAGTCGCAGGTGTTAATAAAGTAACGTAACAGTTTAACAGTCAGTACAGTCGCAGGTGTTATTAAAGTAATGTAACAGTTTAACAGTCAGTACAGTCTCAGGTGTTATTAAAGTAATGTAACAGTTTAACAGTCAGTACAGTCGTAGGTGTTAAAGTAATGTAACAGTTTAACCGTTAGTACAGTCGCAGGTGTTATTAAAGTAATGTAACAGTTTAACAGTCAGTACAGTCGCAGGTGTTATTAAAGTAAACAGTTTAACAGTCAGTACAGATGCAGGTGTTAATAAAGTTACAGTTTAACAGTCAGTACAGTTGCAGGTGTTATTAAAGTAACTGTTTAACAGTCAGTACAGTTGCAGGTGTTAATAAAGTTACAGTTTAACAGTCAGTAAAGTTGCAGGTGTTAATAAAGTTACAGTTTAACAGTCAGTACAGTCGCAGGTGTTATTAAAGTAATGTAACAGTATAACAGTCAGTACAGTTGCAGGTGTTATTAAAGTAATGTAACAGTTTAACAGTCAGTAAAGTTGCAGGTGTTAATAAAGTTACAGTTTAACAGTCAGTACAGTCGCAGGTGTTATTAAAGTAATGTAACAGTATAACAGTCAGTACAGTCGCAGGTGTTATTAAAGTAATGTAACAGTTTAACAGTCAGTACAGTTGCAGGTGTTAATAAAGTTACAGTTTAACAGTCAGTACAGTCGCAGGTGTTATTAAAGTAATGTAACAGTATAACAGTCAGTACAGTCGCAGGTGTTATTAAAGTAATGTAACAGTTTAACAGTCAGTACAGTCTCAGGTGTTATTAAAGTAATGTAACAGTTTAACAATCAGTACAGTCGTAGGTGTTATTAAAGTAACGTAACAGTTTAACAGTCAGTACAGTCGCAGGTGTTATTAAAGTAATGTAACATTATAACAGTCAGTACAGTCTCAAGTGTTAATAATGTAACAGTATAACAGTCAGTACAGTCGCAGGTGTTAATAAAGTAATGTAACAGTCAGTACAGTCGCAGGTGTTAATAAAGTAATGTAACAGTTTAACAGTCAGTACAGTCGCAGGTGTTATTAAAGTAATGTAACAGTTTAACAGTCAGTACAGTCGCAGGTGTTATTAAAGTAATGTAACAGTTTAACCGTTAGTACAGTCGCAGGTGTTATTAAAGTAATGTAACAGTTTAACAGTCAGTACAATCACAGGTGTTATTAAAGTAATGTAACAGTTTAACAGTCAGTACAGTCGCAGGTGTTATTAAAGTAATGTAACAGTTCAACAGTCAGTACAGTCGTAGGTGTTATTAAAGTAATGTAACAGTTTAACAGTCAGTACAGTTGCAGGTGTTAATAAAGTTACAGTTTAACAGTCAGTACAGTCGTAGGTGTTAATAATGTAACAGTTTAACAGTCAGTACAGTCGTAGGTGTTAATAATGTAACAGTTTAACAGTCAGTACAGTCGCAGGTGTTAATAAAGTAATGTAACAGTTTAACAGTCAGTACAGTCGCAGGTGTTAATAAAGTAATGTAACAGTTTAACAGTCAGTACAGTCGCAGGTGTTAATAAAGTAATGTAACAGTTTAACAGTCAGTACAGTCGTAGGTGTTATTAAAGTAATGTAACAGTTTAACAGTCACTACAGTTGCAGGTGTTATTAAAGTAATGTAACAGTTTAACAGTCACTACAGTTGCAGGTGTTAATAAAGTTACAGTTTAACAGTCAGTACAGTCGCAGGTGTTATTAAAGTAATGTAACAGTTTAACAGTCAGTACAGTCTCAGGTGTTATTAAAGTAATGTAACAGTTTAACCGTTAGTACAGTCGCAGGTGTTATTAAAGTAATGTAACAGTTTAACAGTCAGTACAGTCGTAGGTGTTAAAGTAATGTAACAGTTTAACCGTTAGTACAGTCGCAGGTGTTATTAAAGTAATGTAACAGTTTAACAGTCAGTACAGTCGCAGGTGTTATTAAAGTAACAGTTTAACAGTCAGTACAGATGCAGGTGTTAATAAAGTTACAGTTTAACAGTCAGTACAGTCGTAGGTGTTAATAAAGTAATGTAACAGTTTAACAGTCAGTACAGTTGCAGGTGTTATTAAAGTAACAGTTTAACAGTCAGTACAGTTGCAGGTGTTATTAAAGTAACAGCTTAACAGTCAGTACAGTCGCAGGTGTTATTAAAGTAATGTAACAGTTTAACAGTCAGTACAGTCGCAGGTGTTATTAAAGTAATGTAACAGTTTAACAGTCAGTACAGTTGCAGGTGTTAATAAAGTTACAGTTTAACAGTCAGTAAAGTTGCAGGTGTTAATAAAGTTACAGTTTAACAGTCAGTACAGTCGCAGGTGTTATTAAAGTAATGTAACAGTATAACAGTCAGTACAGTCTCAGGTGTTAATAATGTAACAGTATAACAGTCAGTACAGTCGCAGGTGTTAATAAAGTAATGTAACAGTCAGTACAGTCGCAGGTGTTAATAAAGTAATGTAACAGTTTAACAGTCAGTACAGTCGCAGGTGTTATTAAAGTAATGTAACAGTTTAACAGTCAGTACAGTCGCAGGTGTTATTAAAGTAATGTAACAGTTTAACCGTTAGTACAGTCGCAGGTGTTATTAAAGTAATGTAACAGTTTAACAGTCAGTACAATCACAGGTGTTATTAAAGTAATGTAACAGTTTAACAGTCAGTACAGTCGCAGGTGTTAATAAAGTAATGTAACAGTTTAACAGTCAGTACAGTCGCAGGTGTTAATAAAGTAATGTAACAGTTTAACAGTCAGTACAGTCGCAGGTGTTAATAAAGTAATGTAACAGTTTAACAGTCAGTACAGTCGTAGGTGTTATTAAAGTAATGTAACAGTTTAACAGTCACTACAGTTGCAGGTGTTATTAAAGTAATGTAACAGTTTAACAGTCACTACAGTTGCAGGTGTTAATAAAGTTACAGTTTAACAGTCAGTACAGTCGCAGGTGTTATTAAAGTAATGTAACAGTTTAACAGTCAGTACAGTCTCAGGTGTTATTAAAGTAATGTAACAGTTTAACAGTCAGTACAGTCGTAGGTGTTATTAAAGTAACGTAACAGTTTAACAGTCAGTACAGTCGTAGGTGTTATTAAAGTAATGTAACAGTTTAACAGTCAGTACAGTCGCAGGTGTTATTAAAGTAATGTAACAGTTTAACAGTCAGTACAGATGCAGGTGTTAATAAAGTGTAACAGTTTAACAGTCAGTACAGTCGTAGGTGTTAATAAAGTAATGTAACAGTTTAACAGTCAGTACAGTTGCAGGTGTTATTAAAGTAACAGTTTAACAGTCAGTACAGTTGCAGGTGTTATTAAAGTAACAGCTTAACAGTCAGTACAGTCGCAGGTGTTATTAAAGTAATGTAACAGTTTAACAGTCAGTACAGTCGCAGGTGTTATTAAAGTAATGTAACAGTTTAACAGTCAGTACAGTTGCAGGTGTTATTAAAGTAACAGTTTAACAGTCAGTACAGTTGCAGGTGTTAATAAAGTTACAGTTTAACAGTCAGTACAGTCGCAGGTGTTATTAAAGTAATGTAACAGTTTAACAGTCAGTACAGTCGCAGGTGTTAATAATGTAACAGTTTAACAGTCAGTACAGTTGCAGGTGTTAATAAAGTAACAGTTTAACAGTCAGTACAGTTGCAGGTGTTATTAAAGTAACAGCTTAACAGTCAGTACAGTCGCAGGTGTTATTAAAGTAATGTAACAGTTTAACAGTCAGTACAGTCGCAGGTGTTATTAAAGTAATGTAACAGTTTAACAGTCAGTACAGTCGCAGGTGTTATTAAAGTAATGTAACAGTTTAACAGTCAGTACAGTCGCAGGTGTTATTAAAGTAATGTAACAGTTTAACAGTCAGTACAGTCGCAGGTGTTATTAAAGTAATGTAACAGTTTAACAGTCAGTACAGTCGCAGGTGTTATTAAAGTAATGTAACAGTTTAACAGTCAGTACAGTCGCAGGTGTTAATAAAGTAACAGTTTAACAGTCAGTACAGTCGCAGGTGTTAATAATGTAACAGTTTAACAGTCAGTACAGTCGCAGGTGTTAATAAAGTAATGTAACAGTTTAACAGTCAGTACAGTCGCAGGTGTTAATAAAGTAATGTAACAGTTTAACAGTCAGTACAGTCGCAGGTGTTATTAAAGTAATGTAACAGTTTAACAGTCAGTACAGTCGCAGGTGTTATTAAAGTAATGTAACAGTTTAACAGTCAGTACAGTCGCAGGTGTTATTAAAGTAATGTAACAGTTTAACCGTTAGTACAGTCGCAGGTGTTATTAAAGTAATGTAACAGTTTAACAGTCAGTACAATCACAGGTGTTATTAAAGTAATGTAACAGTTTAACAGTCAGTACAGTCGCAGGTGTTATTAAAGTAATGTAACAGTTCAACAGTCAGTACAGTCGTAGGTGTTATTAAAGTAATGTAACAGTTTAACAGTCAGTACAGTTGCAGGTGTTAATAAAGTTACAGTTTAACAGTCAGTACAGTCGTAGGTGTTAATAATGTAACAGTTTAACAGTCAGTACAGTCGTAGGTGTTAATAATGTAACAGTTTAACAGTCAGTACAGTCGCAGGTGTTAATAAAGTAATGTAACAGTTTAACAGTCAGTACAGTCGCAGGTGTTAATAAAGTAATGTAACAGTTTAACAGTCAGTACAGTCGCAGGTGTTAATAAAGTAATGTAACAGTTTAACAGTCAGTACAGTCGTAGGTGTTATTAAAGTAATGTAACAGTTTAACAGTCAGTACAGTTGCAGGTGTTATTAAAGTAATGTAACAGTTTAACAGTCACTACAGTTGCAGGTGTTAATAAAGTTACAGTTTAACAGTCAGTACAGTCGCAGGTGTTATTAAAGTAATGTAACAGTTTAACAGTCAGTACAGTCTCAGGTGTTATTAAAGTAATGTAACAGTTTAACAGTCAGTACAGTCGTAGGTGTTATTAAAGTAACGTAACAGTTTAACAGTCAGTACAGTCGTAGGTGTTAAAGTAATGTAACAGTTTAACCGTTAGTACAGTCGCAGGTGTTATTAAAGTAATGTAACAGTTTAACAGTCAGTACAGTCGCAGGTGTTATTAAAGTAACAGTTTAACAGTCAGTACAGATGCAGGTGTTAATAAAGTTACAGTTTAACAGTCAGTACAGTCGTAGGTGTTAATAAAGTAATGTAACAGTTTAACAGTCAGTACAGTTGCAGGTGTTATTAAAGTAACAGTTTAACAGTCAGTACAGTTGCAGGTGTTATTAAAGTAACAGCTTAACAGTCAGTACAGTCGCAGGTGTTATTAAAGTAATGTAACAGTTTAACAGTCAGTACAGTCGCAGGTGTTATTAAAGTAACAGTTTAACAGTCAGTACAGATGCAGGTGTTAATAAAGTTACAGTTTAACAGTCAGTACAGTTGCAGGTGTTAATAAATGTAACAGTTTAACAGTCAGTACAGTCGCAGGTGTTATTAAAGTAATGTAACAGTTTAACAGTCAGTACAGTCGCAGGTGTTATTAAAGTAATGTAACAGTTTAACAGTCAGTACAGTCGCAGGTGTTATTAAAGTAATGTAACAGTTTAACAGTCAGTACAATCACAGGTGTTATTAAAGTAATGTAACAGTTTAACAGTCAGTACAGTCGCAGGTGTTATTAAAGTAATGTAACAGTTCAACAGTCAGTACAGTCGTAGGTGTTATTAAAGTAATGTAACAGTTTAACAGTCAGTACAGTCGCAGGTGTTAATAAAGTTACAGTTTAACAGTCAGTACAGTCGTAGGTGTTAATAATGTAACAGTTTAACAGTCAGTACAGTCGCAGGTGTTAATAAAGTAATGTAACAGTTTAACAGTCAGTACAGTCGCAGGTGTTAATAAAGTAATGTAACAGTTTAACAGTCAGTACAGTCGCAGGTGTTATTAAAGTAATGTAACAGTTTAACAGTCAGTACAGTCGCAGGTGTTATTAAAGTAATGTAACAGTTTAACAGTCAGTACAGTCGCAGGTGTTATTAAAGTAATGTAACAGTTTAACAGTCAGTACAGTCGCAGGTGTTATTAAAGTAATGTAACAGTTTAACAGTCAGTACAGTCGCAGGTGTTATTAAAGTAATGTAACAGTTTAACAGTCAGTACAGTCGCAGGTGTTATTAAAGTAATGTAACAGTTTAACAGTCAGTACAGTCGCAGGTGTTATTAAAGTAATGTAACAGTTTAACAGTCAGTACAGTCGCAGGTGTTATTAAAGTAATGTAACAGTTTAACAGTCAGTACAGTCGTAGGTGTTATTAAAGTAATGTAACAGTTTAACAGTCAGTACAGTTGCAGGTGTTAATAAAGTTACAGTTTAACAGTCAGTACAGTCGCAGGTGTTATTAAAGTAATGTAACAGTTTAACAGTCAGTACAGTCGCAGGTGTTATTAAAGTAACAGTTTAACAGTCAGTACAGATGCAGGTGTTAATAAAGTTACAGTTTAACAGTCAGTACAGTCGTAGGTGTTAATAAAGTAATGTAACAGTTTAACAGTCAGTACAGTTGCAGGTGTTATTAAAGTAACAGTTTAACAGTCAGTACAGTTGCAGGTGTTATTAAAGTAACAGTTTAACAGTCAGTACAGTCGCAGGTGTTATTAAAGTAATGTAACAGTTTAACAGTCAGTACAGTCGCAGGTGTTATTAAAGTAATGTAACAGTTTAACAGTCAGTACAGTTGCAGGTGTTAATAAAGTAACAGTTTAACAGTCAGTACAGTCAGGTGTTAATAAGTAACAGTTTAACAGTCAGTACAGTCAGGTGTTATAAAATGTAACAGTTTAACAGTCAGTACAGTCGCAGGTGTTATTAAAGTAATGTAACAGTTTAACAGTCAGTACAGTCGCAGGTGTTATTAAAGTAATGTAACAGTTTAACAGTCAGTACAGTCGCAGGTGTTATTAAAGTAATGTAACAGTTTAACAGTCAGTACAGTCGCAGGTGTTATTAAAGTAATGTAACAGTTTAACAGTCAGTACAGTCGCAGGTGTTATTAAAGTAATGTAACAGTTTAACAGTCAGTACAGTCGCAGGTGTTATTAAAGTAATGTAACAGTTTAACAGTCAGTACAGTCGCAGGTGTTATTAAAGTAATGTAACAGTTTAACAGTCAGTACAGTCGCAGGTGTTAATAAGTTACAGTTTAACAGTCAGTACAGTCAGGTGTTAATAAGTAACAGTTTAACAGTCAGTACAGTCGCAGGTGTTATTAAAGTAATGTAACAGTTTAACAGTCAGTACAGTCGCAGGTGTTATTAAAGTAATGTAACAGTTTAACAGTCAGTACAGTCGCAGGTGTTATTAAAGTAATGTAACAGTTTAACAGTCAGTACAGTCGCAGGTGTTATTAAAGTAATGTAACAGTTTAACAGTCAGTACAGTCGCAGGTGTTATTAAAGTAATGTAACAGTTTAACAGTCAGTACAGTCGCAGGTGTTATTAAAGTAATGTAACAGTTTAACAGTCAGTACAGTCGCAGGTGTTATTAAAGTAATGTAACAGTTTAACAGTCAGTACAGTCGCAGGTGTTATTAAAGTAATGTAACAGTTTAACAGTCAGTACAGTCGCAGGTGTTATTAAAGTAATGTAACAGTTTAACAGTCAGTACAGTCGCAGGTGTTATTAAAGTAATGTAACAGTTTAACAGTCAGTACAGTCGCAGGTGTTATTAAAGTAATGTAACAGTTTAACAGTCAGTACAGTCGCAGGTGTTATTAAAGTAATGTAACAGTTTAACAGTCAGTACAATCACAGGTGTTATTAAAGTAATGTAACAGTTTAACAGTCAGTACAGTCGCAGGTGTTATTAAAGTAATGTAACAGTTCAACAGTCAGTACAGTCGTAGGTGTTATTAAAGTAATGTAACAGTTTAACAGTCAGTACAGTGGCAGGTGTTAATAAAGTTACAGTTTAACAGTCAGTACAGTCGTAGGTGTTAATAAAGTAATGTAACAGTTTAACAGTCAGTACAGTCGCAGGTGTTAATAAAGTAATGTAACAGTTTAACAGTCAGTACAGTCGCAGGTGTTAATAAAGTAATGTAACAGTTTAACAGTCAGTACAGTCGTAGGTGTTATTAAAGTAATGTAACAGTTTAACAGTCACTACAGTTGCAGGTGTTATTAAAGTAATGTAACAGTTTAACAGTCACTACAGTTGCAGGTGTTAATAAAGTTACAGTTTAACAGTCAGTACAGTCGCAGGTGTTATTAAAGTAATGTAACAGTTTAACAGTCAGTACAGTCTCAGGTGTTATTAAAGTAATGTAACAGTTTAACAATCAGTACAGTCGTAGGTGTTATTAAAGTAACGTAACAGTTTAACAGTCAGTACAGTCGTAGGTGTTAAAGTAATGTAACAGTTTAACCGTTAGTACAGTCGCAGGTGTTATTAAAGTAATGTAACAGTTTAACAGTCAGTACAGTCGCAGGTGTTATTAAAGTAACAGTTTAACAGTCAGTACAGATGCAGGTGTTAATAAAGTTACAGTTTAACAGTCAGTACAGTCGTAGGTGTTAATAAAGTAATGTAACAGTTTAACAGTCAGTACAGTTGCAGGTGTTATTAAAGTAACAGTTTAACAGTTAGTACAGTTGCAGGTGTTATTAAAGTAACAGCTTAACAGTCAGTACAGTCGCAGGTGTTATTAAAGTAATGTAACAGTTTAACAGTCAGTACAGTCGCAGGTGTTATTAAAGTAACAGTTTAACAGTCAGTACAGATGCAGGTGTTAATAAAGTTACAGTTTAACAGTCAGTACAGTCGTAGGTGTTAATAATGTAACAGTTTAACAGTCAGTACAGTTGCAGGTGTTATTAAAGTAACAGTTTAACAGTCAGTACAGTTGCAGGTGTTATTAAAGTAACAGCTTAACAGTCAGTACAGACCGCAGGTGTTATTAAAGTAATGTAACAGTTTAACAGTCAGTACAGTCGCAGGTGTTATTAAAGTAATGTAACAGTTTAACCGTTAGTACAGTCGCAGGTGTTATTAAAGTAATGTAACAGTTTAACAGTCAGTACAATCACAGGTGTTATTAAAGTAATGTAACAGTTTAACAGTCAGTACAGTCGCAGGTGTTATTAAAGTAATGTAACAGTTCAACAGTCAGTACAGTCGTAGGTGTTATTAAAGTAATGTAACAGTTTAACAGTCAGTACAGTGGCAGGTGTTATTAAAGTTACAGTTTAACAGTCAGTACAGTCTTAGGTGTTAATAATGTAACAGTTTAACAGTCAGTACAGTCGCAGGTGTTAATAAAGTAATGTAACAGTTTAACTGTCAGTACAGTCGCAGGTGTTAATAAAGTAATGTAACAGTTTAACAGTCAGTACAGTCGCAGGTGTTATTAAAGTAATGTAACAGTTTAACAGTCAGTACAGACCGCAGGTGTTATTAAAGTAATGTAACAGTTTAACAGTCAGTACAGTCGCAGGTGTTATTAAAGTAATGTAACAGTTTAACCGTTAGTACAGTCGCAGATGTTATTAAAGTAATGTAACAGTTTAACAGTCAGTACAATCACAGGTGTTATTAAAGTAATGTAACAGTTTAACAGTCAGTACAGTCGCAGGTGTTATTAAAGTAATGTAACAGTTCAACAGTCAGTACAGTCGTAGGTGTTATTAAAGTAATGTAACAGTTTAACAGTCAGTACAGTGACAGGTGTTAATAAAGTTACAGTGTAACAGTCAGTACAGTCGTAGGTGTTAATAATGTAACAGTTTAACAGTCAGTACAGTCGCAGGTGTTAATAAAGTAATGTAACAGTTTAACTGTCAGTACAGTCGCAGGTGTTAATAAAGTAATGTAACAGTTTAACAGTCAGTACAGTCGTAGGTGTTATTAAAGTAATGTAACAGTTTAACAGTCACTACAGTTGCAGGTGTTATTAAAGTAATGTAACAGTTTAACAGTCACTACAGTTGCAGGTGTTAATAAAGTTACAGTTTAACAGTCAGTACAGTCGCAGGTGTTATTAAAGTAATGTAACAGTTTAACAGTCAGTACAGTCTCAGGTGTTATTAAAGTAATGTAACAGTTTAACAATCAGTACAGTCGTAGGTGTTATTAAAGTAACGTAACAGTTTAACAGTCAGTACAGTCGTAGGTGTTAAAGTAATGTAACAGTTTAACCGTTAGTACAGTCGCAGGTGTTATTAAAGTAATGTAACAGTTTAACAGTCAGTACAGTCGCAGGTGTTATTAAAGTAACAGTTTAACAGTCAGTACAGATGCAGGTGTTAATAAAGTTACAGTTTAACAGTCAGTACAGTCGTAGGTGTTAATAAAGTAATGTAACAGTTTAACAGTCAGTACAGTTGCAGGTGTTATTAAAGTAACAGTTTAACAGTCAGTACAGTTGCAGGTGTTATTAAAGTAACAGCTTAACAGTCAGTACAGTCGCAGGTGTTATTAAAGTAATGTAACAGTTTAACAGTCAGTACAGTCGCAGGTGTTATTAAAGTAATGTAACAGTTTAACAGTCAGTACAGATGCAGGTGTTAATAAAGTTACAGTTTAACAGTCAGTACAGTCGCAGGTGTTATATAATGTAACAGTTTAACAGTCAGTACAGTCGCAGGTGTTATTAAAGTAATGTAACAGTTTAACAGTCAGTACAGTCGCAGGTGTTATTAAAGTAATGTAACAGTTTAACAGTCAGTACAGTCGCAGGTGTTATTAAAGTAATGTAACAGTTTAACAGTCAGTACAGTCGCAGGTGTTATTAAAGTAATGTAACAGTTTAACAGTCAGTACAGTCGCAGGTGTTATTAAAGTAATGTAACAGTTTAACAGTCAGTACAGTCGCAGGTGTTATTAAAGTAATGTAACAGTTTAACAGTCAGTACAGTCGCAGGTGTTATTAAAGTAATGTAACAGTTTAACAGTCAGTACAGTCGTAGGTGTTATTAAAGTAATGTAACAGTTTAACAGTCAGTACAGTCACAGGTGTTAATAAAGTAATGTAACAGTTTAACAGTCAGTACAGTCGCAGGTGTTATTAAAGTAATGTAACAGTTTAACAGTCAGTACAGTCGCAGGTGTTATTAAAGTAATGTAACAGTTTAACAGTCAGTACAGTCGCAGGTGTTATTAAAGTAATGTAACAGTTTAACAGTCAGTACAGTCGCAGGTGTTATTAAAGTAATGTAACAGTTTAACAGTCAGTACAGTCACAGGTGTTATTAAAGTAATGTAACAGTTTAACAGTCAGTACAGTCCGCAGGTGTTATTAAAGTAATGTAACAGTTTAACAGTCAGTACAGTCGTAGGTGTTATTAAAGTAATGTAACAGTTTAACAGTCAGTACAGTGGCAGGTGTTAATAAAGTTACAGTTTAACAGTCAGTACAGTCGTAGGTGTTAATAATGTAACAGTTTAACAGTCAGTACAGTCGTAGGTGTTAATAAAGTAATGTAACAGTTTAACCGTTAGTACAGTCGCAGGTGTTATTAAAGTAATGTAACAGTTTAACAGTCAGTACAGTCGTAGGTGTTAATAAAGTAATGTAACAGTTTAACCGTTAGTACAGTCGCAGGTGTTATTAAAGTAATGTAACAGTTTAACAGTCAGTACAGTCGTAGGTGTTAATAATGTAACAGTTTAACAGTCAGTACAGTCGCAGGTGTTAATAAAGTAATGTAACAGTTTAACAGTCAGTACAGTCGCAGGTGTTATTAAAGTAACAGTTTAACAGTCAGTACAGATGTAGGTGTTAATAAAGTTACAGTTTAACAGTCAGTACAGTCGTAGGTGTTAATAAAGTAATGTAACAGTTTAACAGTCAGTACAGTTGCAGGTGTTATTAAAGTAACAGTTTAACAGTTAGTACAGTTGCAGGTGTTATTAAAGTAACAGCTTAACAGTCAGTACAGTCGCAGGTGTTATTAAAGTAATGTAACAGTTTAACAGTCAGTACAGTCGCAGGTGTTATTAAAGTAACAGTTTAACAGTCAGTACAGATGCAGGTGTTAATAAAGTTACAGTTTAACAGTCAGTACAGTCGTAGGTGTTAATAATGTAACAGTTTAACAGTCAGTACAGTTGCAGGTGTTATTAAAGTAACAGTTTAACAGTCAGTACAGTTGCAGGTGTTATTAAAGTAACAGCTTAACAGTCAGTACAGACCGCAGGTGTTATTAAAGTAATGTAACAGTTTAACAGTCAGTACAGTCGCAGGTGTTATTAAAGTAATGTAACAGTTTAACCGTCAGTACAGTCGCAGGTGTTATTAAAGTAATGTAACAGTTTAACAGTCAGTACAATCACAGGTGTTATTTTAGTAATGTAACAGTTTAACAGTCAGTACAGTCGCAGGTGTTATTAAAGTAATGTAACAGTTCAACAGTCAGTACAGTCGTAGGTGTTATTAAAGTAATGTAACAGTTTAACAGTCAGTACAGTGGCAGGTGTTAATAAAGTTACAGTTTAACAGTCAGTACAGTCTTAGGTGTTAATAATGTAACAGTTTAACAGTCAGTACAGTCACAGGTGTTAATAAAGTAATGTAACAGTTTAACTGTCAGTACAGTCGCAGGTGTTAATAAAGTAATGTAACAGTTTAACAGTCAGTACAGTCGCAGGTGTTATTAAAGTAATGTAACAGTTTAACAGTCAGTACAGACCGCAGGTGTTATTAAAGTAATGTAACAGTTTAACAGTCAGTACAGTCGCAGGTGTTATTAAAGTAATGTAACAGTTTAACCGTTAGTACAGTCGCAGATGTTATTAAAGTAATGTAACAGTTTAACAGTCAGTACAATCACAGGTGTTATTAAAGTAATGTAACAGTTTAACAGTCAGTACAGTCGCAGGTGTTATTAAAGTAATGTAACAGTTCAACAGTCAGTACAGTCGTAGGTGTTATTAAAGTAATGTAACAGTTTAACAGTCAGTACAGTGACAGGTGTTAATAAAGTTACAGTTTAACAGTCAGTACAGTCGTAGGTGTTAATAATGTAACAGTTTAACAGTCAGTACAGTCGCAGGTGTTAATAAAGTAATGTAACAGTTTAACTGTCAGTACAGTCGCAGGTGTTAATAAAGTAATGTAACAGTTTAACAGTCAGTACAGTCGCAGGTGTTATTAAAGTAATGTAACAGTTTAACCGTCAGTACAGTCTCAGGTGTTATTAAAGTAATGTAACAGTTTAACAGTCAGTACAGTCGTAGGTGTTATTAAAGTAACGTAACAGTTTAACAGTCAGTACAGTCGTAGGTGTTAAAGTAATGTAACAGTTTAACCGTTAGTACAGTTGCAGGTGTTATTAAAGTAACAGTTTAACAGTCAGTACAGTCGTAGGTGTTAATAAAGTAATGTAACAGTTTAACAGTCAGTACAGTTGCAGGTGTTATTAAAGTAACAGTTTAACAGTCAGTACAGTTGCAGGTGTTATTAAAGTAACAGCTTAACAGTCAGTACAGTCGCAGGTGTTATTAAAGTAATGTAACAGTTTAACAGTCAGTACAGTCGCAGGTGTTATTAAAGTAACAGTTTAACAGTCAGTACAGATGCAGGTGTTAATAAAGTTACAGTTTAACAGTCAGTACAGTCGTAGGTGTTAATAAAGTAATGTAACAGTTTAACAGTCAGTACAGTTGCAGGTGTTATTAAAGTAACAGTTTAACAGTCAGTACAGTTGCAGGTGTTATTAAAGTAACAGCTTAACAGTCAGTACAGTCGCAGGTGTTATTAAAGTAATGTAACAGTTTAACAGTCAGTACAGTCGCAGGTGTTATTAAAGTAACAGTTTAACAGTCAGTACAGATGCAGGTGTTAATAAAGTTACAGTTTAACAGTCAGTACAGTCGTAGGTGTTAATAATGTAACAGTTTAACAGTCAGTACAGTTGCAGGTGTTATTAAAGTAACAGTTTAACAGTCAGTACAGTTGCAGGTGTTATTAAAGTAACAGCTTAACAGTCAGTACAGTCACAGGTGTTATTAAAGTAATTTAACAGTTTAACAGTCAGTACAGTCGCAAGTGTTATTAAAGTAATGTAACAGTTTAACAGTCAGTACAGTCGCAGGTGTTATTAAAGTAATGTAACAGTTTAACCGTTAGTACAGTCGCAGGTGTTATTAAAGTAATGTAACAGTTTAACAGTCAGTACAATCACAGGTGTTATTAAAGTAATGTAACAGTTTAACAGTCAGTACAGTCGCAGGTGTTATTAAAGTAATGTAACAGTTCAACAGTCAGTACAGTCGTAGGTGTTATTAAAGTAATGTAACAGTTTAACAGTCAGTACAGTTGACAGGTGTTAATAAAGTTACAGTTTAACAGTCAGTACAGTCGTAGGTGTTAATAATGTAACAGTTTAACAGTCAGTACAGTCGCAGGTGTTAATAAAGTAATGTAACAGTTTAACTGTCAGTACAGTCGCAGGTGTTAATAAAGTAATGTAACAGTTTAACAGTCAGTACAGTCGCAGGTGTTATTAAAGTAATGTAACAGTTTAACCGTCAGTACAGTCTCAGGTGTTATTAAAGTAATGTAACAGTTTAACAGTCAGTACAGTCGTAGGTGTTATTAAAGTAACGTAACAGTTTAACAGTCAGTACAGTCGTAGGTGTTATTAAAGTAATGTAACAGTTTAACAGTCAGTACAGTTGCAGGTGTTAATAAAGTTACAGTTTAACAGTCAGTACAGTCGCAGGTGTTATTAAAGTAATGTAACAGTTCAACAGTCAGTACAGTCGTAGGTGTTATTAAAGTAATGTAACAGTTTAACAGTCAGTACAGTTGCAGGTGTTAATAAAGTTACAGTTTATCAGTCAGTACAGTCGCAGGTTTTATTAAAGTAATGTAACAGTTTAACAGTCAGTACAGTCTCAGGTGTTATTAAAGTAATGTAACAGTTTAACAGTCAGTACAGTCGTATGTGTTATTAAAGTAACGTAACAGTTTAACAGTCAGTACAGTCGTAGGTGTTAAAGTAATGTAACAGTTTAACCGTTAGTACAGTCGCAGGTGTTATTAAAGTAATGTAACAGTTTAACAGTCAGTACAGTCGCAGGTGTTATTAAAGTAACAGTTTAACAGTCAGTACAGATGCAGGTGTTAATAAAGTTACAGTTTAACAGTCAGTACAGTCGTAGGTGTTAATAAAGTAATGTAACAGTTTAACAGTCAGTACAGTTGCAGGTGTTATTAAAGTAACAGTTTAACAGTCAGTACAGTTGCAGGTGTTATTAAAGTAACAGCTTAACAGTCAGTAAAGTCACAGGTGTTATTAAAGTAATGTAACAGTTTAACAGTCAGTACAGTTGCAGGTGTTAATAAAGTTACAGTTTAACAGTCAGTACAGATGCAGGTGTTAATAAAGTTACAGTTTAACAGTCAGTAAAGTTGCAGGTGTTAATAAAGTTACAGTTTAACAGTCAGTACAGTCGCAGGTGTTATTAAAGTAATGTAACAGTATAACAGTCAGTACAGTCGCAGGTGTTAATAAAGTAATGTAACAGTATAACAGTCAGTACAGTCGCAGGTGTTAATAAAGTAAGGTAACATTTTAACAGTCAGTACAGTCGCAGGTGTTAATAAAGTAATGTAACAGTTTAACAGTCAGTACAGTCGCAGGTGTTAATAAAGTAATGTAACAGTTTAACAGTCAGTACAGTCGCAGGTGTTATTAAAGTAATGTAACAGTTTAACAGTCAGTACAGTCGCAGGTGTTATTAAAGTAATGTAACAGTTTAACAGTCAGTACAGTCGCAGGTGTTATTAAAGTAATGTAACAGTTCAACAGTCAGTACAGTCGTAGGTGTTATTAAAGTAATGTAACAGTTTAACAGTCAGTACAGTTGCAGGTGTTAATAAAGTTACAGTTTAACAGTCAGTACAGTCGTAGGTGTTAATAATGTAACAGTTTAACAGTCAGTACAGTCGCAGGTGTTAATAAAGTAATGTAACAGTTTAACAGTCAGTAAAGTCGCAGGTGTTAATAAAGTAATGTAACAGTTTAACAGTCAGTACAGTCGCAGGTGTTAATAAAGTAATGTAACAGTTTAACAGTCAGTACAGTCGCAGGTGTTATTAAAGTAATGTAACAGTTTAACAGTCAGTACAGACCGCAGGTGTTATTAAAGTAATGTAACAGTTTAACAGTCAGTACAGTCGCAGGTGTTATTAAAGTAATGTAACAGTTTAACCGTTAGTACAGTCGCAGGTGTTATTAAAGTAATGTAACAGTTTAACAGTCAGTACAATCACAGGTGTTATTAAAGTAATGTAACAGTTTAACAGTCAGTACAGTCGCAGGTGTTATTAAAGTAATGTAACAGTTTAACCGTCAGTACAGTCTCAGGTGTTATTAAAGTAATGTAACAGTTTAACAGTCAGTACAGTCGTAGGTGTTATTAAAGTAACGTAACAGTTTAACAGTCAGTACAGTCGTAGGTGTTAAAGTAATGTAACAGTTTAACCGTTAGTACAGTCGCAGGTGTTATTAAAGTAACAGTTTAACAGTCAGTACAGTCGTAGGTGTTAATAAAGTAATGTAACAGTTTAACAGTCAGTACAGTTGCAGGTGTTATTAAAGTAACAGCTTAACAGTCAGTACAGTCGCAGGTGTTATTAAAGTAATGTAACAGTTTAACAGTCAGTACAGTCGCAGGTGTTATTAAAGTAACAGTTTAACAGTCAGTACAGATGCAGGTGTTAATAAAGTTACAGTTTAACAGTCAGTACAGTCGTAGGTGTTAATAAAGTAATGTAACAGTTTAACAGTCAGTACAGTTGCAGGTGTTATTAAAGTAACAGTTTAACAGTCAGTACAGTTGCAGGTGTTATTAAAGTAACAGCTTAACAGTCAGTACAGTCGCAGGTGTTATTAAAGTAATGTAACAGTTTAACAGTCAGTACAGTCGCAGGTGTTATTAAAGTAACAGTTTAACAGTCAGTACAGATGCAGGTGTTAATAAAGTTACAGTTTAACAGTCAGTACAGTCGTAGGTGTTAATAATGTAACAGTTTAACAGTCAGTACAGTTGCAGGTGTTATTAAAGTAACAGTTTAACAGTCAGTACAGTTGCAGGTGTTATTAAAGTAACAGCTTAACAGTCAGTACAGTCACAGGTGTTATTAAAGTAATTTAACAGTTTAACAGTCAGTATAGTCGCAAGTGTTATTAAAGTAATGTAACAGTTTAACAGTCAGTACAGTCGCAGGTGTTATTAAAGTAATGTAACAGTTTAACCGTTAGTACAGTCGCAGGTGTTATTAAAGTAATGTAACAGTTTAACAGTCAGTACAATCACAGGTGTTATTAAAGTAATGTAACAGTTCAACAGTCAGTACAGTCGTAGGTGTTATTAAAGTAATGTAACAGTTTAACAGTCAGTACAGTTGCAGGTGTTAATAAAGTTACAGTTTAACAGTCAGTACAGTCGTAGGTGTTAATAATGTAACAGTTTAACAGTCAGTACAGTTGCAGGTGTTAATAAAGTAATGTAACAGTTTAACAGTCAGTACAGTCGCAGGTGTTAATAAAGTAATGTAACAGTTTAACAGTCAGTACAGTCGTAGGTGTTATTAAAGTAATGTAACAGTTTAACAGTCAGTACAGTTGCTGGTGTTAATAAAGTTACAGTTTATCAGTCAGTACAGTCGCAGGTTTTATTAAAGTAATGTAACAGTTTAACAGTCAGTACAGTCTCAGGTGTTATTAAAGTAATGTAACAGTTTAACAGTCAGTACAGTCGTATGTGTTATTAAAGTAACGTAACAGTTTAACAGTCAGTACAGTCGTAGGTGTTAAAGTAATGTAACAGTTTAACCGTTAGTACAGTCGCAGGTGTTATTAAAGTAATGTAACAGTTTAACAGTCAGTACAGTCGCAGGTGTTATTAAAGTAACAGTTTAACAGTCAGTACAGATGCAGGTGTTAATAAAGTTACAGTTTAACAGTCAGTACAGTCGTAGGTGTTAATAAAGTAATGTAACAGTTTAACAGTCAGTACAGTTGCAGGTGTTATTAAAGTAACAGTTTAACAGTCAGTACAGTTGCAGGTGTTATTAAAGTAACAGCTTAACAGTCAGTAAAGTCACAGGTGTTATTAAAGTAATGTAACAGTTTAACAGTCAGTACAGTTGCAGGTGTTAATAAAGTTACAGTTTAACAGTCAGTACAGATGCAGGTGTTAATAAAGTTACAGTTTAACAGTCAGTAAAGTTGCAGGTGTTAATAAAGTTACAGTTTAACAGTCAGTACAGTCGCAGGTGTTATTAAAGTAATGTAACAGTATAACAGTCAGTACAGTCGCAGGTGTTAATAAAGTAATGTAACAGTATAACAGTCAGTACAGTCGCAGGTGTTAATAAAGTAAGGTAACATTTTAACAGTCAGTACAGTCGCAGGTGTTAATAAAGTAATGTAACAGTTTAACAGTCAGTACAGTCGCAGGTGTTAATAAAGTAATGTAACAGTTTAACAGTCAGTACAGTCGCAGGTGTTATTAAAGTAATGTAACAGTTTAACAGTCAGTACAGTCGCAGGTGTTATTAAAGTAATGTAACAGTTTAACAGTCAGTACAGTCGCAGGTGTTATTAAAGTAATGTAACAGTTCAACAGTCAGTACAGTCGTAGGTGTTATTAAAGTAATGTAACAGTTTAACAGTCAGTACAGTTGCAGGTGTTAATAAAGTTACAGTTTAACAGTCAGTACAGTCGTAGGTGTTAATAATGTAACAGTTTAACAGTCAGTACAGTCGCAGGTGTTAATAAAGTAATGTAACAGTTTAACAGTCAGTAAAGTCGCAGGTGTTAATAAAGTAATGTAACAGTTTAACAGTCAGTACAGTCGCAGGTGTTAATAAAGTAATGTAACAGTTTAACAGTCAGTACAGTCGCAGGTGTTATTAAAGTAATGTAACAGTTTAACAGTCAGTACAGACCGCAGGTGTTATTAAAGTAATGTAACAGTTTAACAGTCAGTACAGTCGCAGGTGTTATTAAAGTAATGTAACAGTTTAACCGTTAGTACAGTCGCAGGTGTTATTAAAGTAATGTAACAGTTTAACAGTCAGTACAATCACAGGTGTTATTAAAGTAATGTAACAGTTTAACAGTCAGTACAGTCGCAGGTGTTAATAAAGTAATGTAACAGTTTAACAGTCAGTACAGTCGCAGGTGTTAATAAAGTAATGTAACAGTTTAACAGTCAGTACAGTCGCAGGTGTTAATAAAGTAATGTAACAGTTTAACAGTCAGTACAGTCGCAGGTGTTAATAAAGTAATGTAACAGTTTAACAGTCAGTACAGTCGTCAGGTGTTATTAAAGTAATGTAACAGTTTAACAGTCAGTACAGTCGTATGTGTTATTAAAGTAACGTAACAGTTTAACAGTCAGTACAGTCGTAGGTGTTAAAGTAATGTAACAGTTTAACCGTTAGTACAGTCGCAGGTGTTATTAAAGTAATGTAACAGTTTAACAGTCAGTACAGTCGCAGGTGTTAATAATGTAACAGTATAACAGTCAGTACAGTCGCAGGTGTTAATAAAGTAATGTAACAGTCAGTACAGTCGCAGGTGTTAATAAAGTAATGTAACAGTTTAACAGTCAGTACAGTCGCAGGTGTTATTAAAGTAATGTAACAGTTTAACAGTCAGTACAGTCGCAGGTGTTATTAAAGTAATGTAACAGTTTAACCGTTAGTACAGTCGCAGGTGTTATTAAAGTAATGTAACAGTTTAACAGTCAGTACAATCACAGGTGTTATTAAAGTAATGTAACAGTTTAACAGTCAGTACAGTCGCAGGTGTTATTAAAGTAATGTAACAGTTCAACAGTCAGTACAGTCGTAGGTGTTATTAAAGTAATGTAACAGTTTAACAGTCAGTACAGTTGCAGGTGTTAATAAAGTTACAGTTTAACAGTCAGTACAGTCGTAGGTGTTAATAATGTAACAGTCAGTACAGTCGTAGGTATTAATAATGTAACAGTTTAACAGTCAGTACAGTCGCAGGTGTTAATAAAGTAATGTAACAGTTTAACAGTCAGTACAGTCGCAGGTGTTAATAAAGTAATGTAACAGTTTAACAGTCAGTACAGTCGCAGGTGTTATTAAAGTAATGTAACAGTTTAACAGTCAGTACAGTCGCAGGTGTTAATAAAGTAACGTAACAGTTTAACAGTCAGTACAGTCGCAGGTGTTATTAAAGTAACGTAACAGTTTAACAGTCAGTACGGTTGCAGGTGTTAATAAAGTAATGTAACAGTTTAACAGTCAGTACAGTCGCAGGTGTTATTAAAGTAACGTAACAGTTTAACAGTCAGTACAGTCGCAGGTGTTATTAAAGTAACGTAACAGTTTAACAGTCAGTACAGTCGCAGGTGTTATTAAAGTAACGGAACAGTTTAACAGTCAGTACAGTCGCAGGTGTTATTAAAGTAACGTAACAGTTTAACAGTCAGTACAGTCGCAGGTGTTATTAAAGTGACGTAACAGTTTAACAGTCAGTACAGTCGCAGGTGTTAATAAATTAACGTAACAGTTTAACAGTCAGTACAGTCGCAGGTGTTATTAAAGTAATGCAACAGTTTAACAATCAGTACAGTCGCAGGTGTTATTAAAGTAATGTAACAGTTTAACAGTCAGTACAGTCGCAGGTGTTATTAAAGTAATGTAACAGTTTAACAGTCAGTACAGTCGCAGGTTTTAATAATGTAACAGCTTAACAGTCAGTACAGTCGCAGGTGTTATTAAAGTAACAGTTTAACAGTCAGTACAGTCGCAGGTGTTATTAAAGTAACAGTTTAACAGTCAGTACAGTCGCAGGTGTTATTAAAGTAATGTAACAGTTTAACAGTCAGTACAGTCACAGGTGTTAATAAAGTAATGTAACAGTTTAACAGTCAGTACAGTCGCAGGTGTTATTAAAGTAATGTAACAGTTTAACAGTCAGTACAGTCGCAGGTGTTAATAAAGTAATGTAACAGCTTAACAGTCAGTACAGTTGCAGGTGTTAATAAAGTAATGTAACAGTTTAACAGTCAGTACATTCGCAGTTGTTATTAAAGTAACAGTTTAACAGTCAGTACAGTCGCAGGTGTTATTAAAGTAATGTAACAGTTTAACAGTCAGTACAGTCGCAGGTGTTATTAAAGTAATGTAACAGTTTAACAGTCAGTACAGTCGCAGGTGTTATTAAAGTAATGTAACAGTTTAACAGTCAGTACAGTCGCAGGTGTTAATAAAGTAACGTAACAGTTTAACAGTCAGTACAGTCGCAGGTGTTATTAAAGTAACGTAACATTTAACAGTCAGTACAGTCGCAGGTGTTAATAAAGTAACGTAACAGTTTAACAGTCAGTACAGTCGCAGGTGTTAATAAAGTAACGTAACAGTTTAACAGTCAGTACAGTCGCAGGTGTTATTAAAGTAACGTAACAGTTTAACAGTCAGTACAGTCGCAGGTGTTATTAAAGTAACGTAACAGTTTAACAGTCAGTACAGTCGCAGGTGTTATTAAAGTAACGTAACAGTTTAACAGTCAGTACAGTCGCAGGTGTTAATAAAGTAATGTAACAGTTTAACAGTCAGTACAGTCGCAGGTGTTAATAAAGTAATGTAACAGTTTAACAGTCAGTACAGTCGCAGGTGTTATTAAAGTAATGTAACAGTTTAACAGTCAGTACAGTCGCAGGTGTTATTAAAGTAATGTAACAGTTTAACCGTCAGTACAGTCGCAGGTGTTATTAAAGTAATGTAACAGTTTAACAGTCAGTACAGTCGCAGGTGTTATTAAAGTAATGTAACAGTTTAACAGTCAGTACAGTCGCAGGTGTTATTAAAGTAATGTAACAGTTTAACAGTCAGTACAGTCGCAGGTGTTATTAAAGTAATGTAACAGTTTAACAGTCAGTACAGTTGCAGGTGTTAATAAAGTTACAGTTTAACAGTCAGTACAGTCGCAGGTGTTAATAAAGTAATGTAACAGTTTAACAGTCAGTACAGTCGTAGGTGTTAATAATGTAACAGTTTAACAGTCAGTACAGTCGCAGGTGTTAATAAAGTAATGTAACAGTTTAACAGTCAGTACAGTCGCAGGTGTTAATAAAGTAATGTAACAGTTTAACAGTCAGTACAGTCGCAGGTGTTAATAAAGTAACGTAACAGTTTAACAGTCAGTACAGTCGCAGGTGTTATTAACGTAACGTAACAGTTTAACAGTTAGTACAGTCGCAGGTGTTAATAAAGTAACGTAACAGTTTAACAGTCAGTACAGTCGCAGGTGTTAATAATGTAATGTAACAGTTTAACAGTCAGTACAGTCGCAGGTGTTAATAAAGTAATGTAACAGTTTAACAGTCAGTACAGTCGCAGGTGTTAATAAAGTAATGTAACAGTTTAACAGTCAGTACAGTCGCAGGTGTTATTAAAGTAATGTAACAGTTTAACAGTCAGTACAGTCGCAGGTGTTAATAAAGTTACAGTTTAACAGTCAGTACAGTCGCAGGTGTTAATAAAGTTACAGTTTAACAGTCAGTACAGTCGCAGGTGTTATTAAAGTAATGTAACAGTTTAACAGTCAGTACAGTCGCAGGTGTTATTAAAGTAATGTAACAGTTTAACAGTCAGTACAGTCGCAGGTGTTATTAAAGTAATGTAACAGTTTAACAGTCAGTACAGTAGCAGGTGTTAATAAAGTAATGTAACAGTTTAACAGTCAGTACAGTCACAAGTGTTAATAAAATAATGTAACAGTTTAACAGTCAGTACAGTCGCAGGTGTTATTAAAGTAATGCAACAGTTTAACAGTCAGTACAGTCGCAGGTGTTGTTAAAGTAATGTAACAGTTTAACAGTCAGTACAGTCGCAGGTGTTATTAAAGTAACGTAACAGTTTAACAGTCAGTACAGTCGCAGGTGTTAATAAAGTAACGTAACAGTTTAACAGTCAGTACAGTTGCAGGTGTTATTAAAGTAACGTAACAGTTTAACAGTCAGTACAGTTGCAGGTGTTATTAAAGTAACGTAACAGTTTAACAGTTAGTACAGTTGCAGGTGTTAATAAAGTAACTTAACAGTTTAACAGTCAGTACAGTCGCAGGTGTTAATAATGTAATGTAACAGTTTAACAGTCAGTACAGTCGCAGGTGTTAATAAAGTAATGTAACAGTTTAACAGTCAGTACAGTCGCAGGTGTTAATAAAGTAATGTAACAGTTTAACAGTCAGTACAGTCGCAGGTGTTATTAAAGTAATGTAACAGTATAACAGTCAGTACAGTCGCAGGTGTTAATAAAGTTACAGTTTAACAGTCAGTACAGTCGCAGGTGTTAATAAAGTTACAGTTTAACAGTCAGTACAGTCGCAGGTGTTATTAAAGTAATGTAACAGTTTAACAGTCAGTACAGTCGCAGGTGTTATTAAAGTAAAGTAACAGTTTAACAGTCAGTACAGTCGCAGGTGTTATTAAAGTAATGTAACAGTTTAACAGTCAGTACAGTAGCAGGTGTTAATAAAGTAATGTAACAGTTTAACAGTCAGTACAGTCACAAGTGTTAATAAAATAATGTAACAGTTTAACAGTCAGTACAGTCGCAGGTGTTATTAAAGTAATGCAACAGTTTAACAGTCAGTACAGTCGCAGGTGTTGTTAAAGTAATGTAACAGTTTAACAATCAGTACAGTCGCAGGTGTTATTAAAGTAACGTAACAGTTTAACAGTCAGTACAGTCGCAGGTGTTAATAAAGTAACGTAACAGTTTAACAGTCAGTACAGTTGCAGGTGTTATTAAAGTAACGCAACAGTTTAACAGTCAGTACAGTCGCAGGTGTTGTTAAAGTAACGTAACAGTTTAACAGTCAGTACAGTCGCAGGTGTTATTAAAGTAACGTAACAGTTTAACAGTCAGTACAGTCGCAGGTGTTAATAAAGTAATGTAACAGTTTAACAGTCAGTACAGTCGCAGGTGTTAATAAAGTAATGTAACAGTTTAACAGTCAGTACAGTCGAGGGTGTTAATAATGTAATGTAACAGTTTAACAGTCAGTACAGTCGCGGGTGTTAATAATGTAATGTAACAGTTTAACAGTCAGTACAGTCGCGGGTGTTAATAATGTAATGTAACAGTTTAACAGTCAGTACAGTCACAGGTGTGTCTCTATCACAGAATGTTTTACACAGAATCAAGTGTTGCTCTTACAGGCATTTAATTTAATACAATTGATAATGTTTCACAACAGAGCATGCATGTATTACATACTTCATACATGACAAAGGACTCCTGATAAACCTTTTTTAAATTATTATTTTTTAAATTAACCTAATATGCTGCACCGAATGTGTGCTTAAGGCAATATTAAACTAATAATATATTGATGACACTTTATGATTCCATTGCCATTAATAAACACATACTGATGTATGACTAATTATTAACAGATTAGTAGCTAGTTCATCAACACTTAAATATTTCAAATCAAACTTTCAGGGCATTCATAACTACATTAATGTATTTTCAGTTTTAACTGTCTATTAAGTGTTGTATAATGCAATAATGCTTAATGAGATTTTCTTGAATGTTATACAATGTTAATATATTTTATATGACATGAAAACTACCACAAAAATGCAATTCTGCATCTGTATGCTGTTTGTTTTATTATTATTATTGTTTTTCTATGAATATATGCGCCAGACCAGTGGTTCTCAACTTTTTTACCTTGATGCCCCCTCTACTTACAAGTCTACACACAATTTCTCACTATATTGTATTGTATGCGCTCTGTGTTTACTCGTGTTTAAACGTGCTTTGCCACGGATTTTGCATAACCATGATAGACATTTGATACATTTCTAGCAATTGACATCTGCTGATCTATTACATATGGACTCAGAGCCGTACAGCTGCTTGATGGTCTCGTTATAAAGCACCAACAAGGTATGATGTTTTAAGAGTTTTTTGTGCGTGGTTATGAGATTTTAGAATTTTACTGAATTTTCACCTGCGTTAGAAGCAGAATACTGTTAATTTGACGTGCATCATCCTCTCGCAGTTGTGCAAAGAGGCCGTTATTGGTAGAGTGACATTTCATGATTATTTTATTAATTTTTTTATGTTTGAGATTTTACGTATCGCGTTGAATTAGACGATTACGCTCAAATGCTGTTTACTGTTATCGTACATATAATAGATTCACACATTTTAATTTGACTTCGCTATTTTTCTCTGAATCTTGTGTGTGAGCGTGAGATTTATCCATCATTACTGAAAATGCTGTCTGTAATTTTGACACAAAAAACAAGCAAGAAACTCCTCTTGAACCATCTTCACATGGTAAATCTCTCCTTTGATCTCTTTGTGCATGAGAGGACAGAGCTTGCAGCCATGTGAGAGAGTAAAACAACAGTGCTTATAATGCAAAATAACTACCGTGCCTCTTTTAAAAGTATTTAGTAGATGAGGGAAGCGACACGCCACACACTTTGGGAACCACTGTGTTAGTACGTAGTTTAAGATGTACATTTTGAATTTTTATTAGTGAATAATAAATATTTATTATATATTCAATTTAAATATTATAATAATATTTAAATTGACTTTC
>NW_026266653.1:0-25000 GCF_025860055.1 Xyrauchen texanus | reverse complement strand
GCCACCCAGACCCATATAACTTTCTTTCTTGATGGAACACCAAGGAAGAAATTCAGCAGAATGTCTTGAGCTGCTCTCCTCTATACAGTAAAAGTGGATGGGACCAGTGACTGTCACATTCACCTTTATTGTGTGAAAAACAGCAGCTTGGACATTTTACTATAAAGATCTCCTTTTGTGTTCCATTGAAAAAAGCAATGTCATATGGGTTTTGAAAGACATTTTTGGGTGAACTATCCCTTTAGCCTTTTTTTACATCCTTTAGAGCCATGTTTATGGTTGTAACCTTCACATCCAAATAAGTGCCTCTTGTAAGGAATTTAAAGCCTATGCTGAATGCTACAAGCCTGGACAGATGCATTTCTGCTTGAGAATTCAGGTACCAATGGAATTCTTCCAGTATTGTTTGGCCTCCTCCTTAAGTCTCATTGTGAGAGAGTTAAGTGTGGATATAAACTCATCTTCCCCAATAGCTGAGAGCCCCCTCTACTGGCAATGGCTTCAGTTACATCTCAACCCCTAAATGAGTCTGTGTGTGAAACAAGGGGTGCATTGAAGCACCAGGATCAGGGACAGCGGAGCACATGTTTTCATGGCATAGATGGCCGTTGCATGCCAAAATGGATTGGTACACAGAGGCTGAAACTCTCATTGCCCCTTCAGTTTCCTCAATGGACACTGAGATGCATGGACAGACCTGCCAAGTTGGCACATTAACAATTACTTAAAGGACTCAAGAACACAGTCCTGTTTCTTACTTTGTTTTCTCCACCTCATCCAGTGCTGGGCGTTTAGGACTCGTAGTTTTCCTTAGATGTCCAATAACTATGTCTTATTCCTCCAGTGGTTACAACAGAGAACACAAACCTGCTGTAAACTTTTACATCAATTGTTGATGTTTGTGTTTGAGTACCAAATTTCAAAATGCATTTCAAAGTGCTCGGGCCTTTCTGAAATTTATAGCAGACAACAGAGATTCATTCTGCACTAAAAAAAATCTCAATCTGTATTTTTGTCTTGTTTTCTAGTTAATGTATATAACCATCCTTAAAACCAGATAAAGTTACTTGAGAATCAATAGACCTTTTTCAAACTCTGGGTTTTGCAACGCGTAAGTAAATGTTCGCAGGGTAAACTTCAATAGAGGTGAATGGGAGATCACAGAATATATTATTTTCACTTTCCCATTTGCTCCAAGACCTAAATAAGAAGGTAGGTCTGAGGAAGATACCAAATTTACTTTCACTATCTCAGCAGGGTAATATAACACAAAGCATAATGTTATAAATGTACACACAATATTGAAAAAATGTATAATATAATATTATAATTTTTTTTTTAGATGTATGCTGATAAATAAGGTGCAAACACCTCTATTGTGTAAAATTATACTTGTTTTTCAGAATTTACAGTTTACATTACAATTAGCATTTTTGGGTGAACTTTACCTTTAATTTAAGAATGAAAAACCAATTTAAAAAATTACAAACTAAATGTAAATACATAATCTCTTTTAAATTATGTTTAGATATTTTTCCTGGAAAACAAGACAAAAATAAGTGTTTGCAGTGTGTTATGTCTGTATTTTAAACACACAGTGCCAGCAAATTGTAACCCCTCCACCTCTCATTCTCCCCACAGCTAAAGAAACTCCTGTTGTCGCCCCCTAATGTGCCCGTGGGCCTCGAGATGAACAAAGACGGCAGCGTGCATCGTCATAGCAGCAGGAACCAGCACGTCAAGCCCTTGAGGCCCGTACAAAAGGTGAGAGAAACTTCCACACACTTTGATTGCAGCATCAACTCAAAAGGTATGACACATTCTCCTAATAGGAAATTAATTTAACAACCTTAGTGCGAGCACATCCACCATTCACTAGCCGTTTACGCTGCTGCATATTCCCACCGCAATACTAATGCCTAATTAGCTCATGCCAGCCTTTAGAAACCACACTGAGGATTTTCATTTCAAAGTTTCACTTCAAAAGCCTGTGGTTCCTCATTCACTCCCTCCACTTTGGAACACTGCACCAAGGCTAAGGCCACTGTCGCATTGGAGTTGAGCGCAGCCATCTGTCATGCCAAAGCCACAGGGTCTACCCGGCCTAAAGGGCAATGTTCACTCCGAATATGAGATTGCATAAAATAACAAGCAATAGTTCCTGAGATACCGAGAGAATATCTTGCAACTAACCTTGGTGCATTTGTCACAGTAACCTTAGAGTGTAGTACACACTGAAATAGACAGTAGGGCGTTGAGCTGTCTCACATGGCTTGGATGTTTGGGCATTTCATAAGGGGGTTACAAAAGTCAGCTCGCTACATTCCACATAAATCTCTGTCATGGGCAAATTCTAATTACTATAACTGTCTCTTAAGTAGTTATTTTAATTTTTTATGACTTGCTTTGTAAAAGTACTAAACTTTTACCACACTTGGTTGCTTGCAAAATCAAGGTCAAGTTTATTTACACAACACAGAGAACAGAAATAATTTGGAGATGTGAAAACTGATAGTGTCGGCTCTGAATTCTGATTGGATGATCCATTATCTAAACACTTGTAAATTATTAAATATTTTTAAATTCAATATTAATCAGTTAAATGTAATATTTTATTAATAAAAGTTGCTATGTTGACTTAAATGGCCTTTAGTTATACTAACGAGATGTTATTAATTGGTGGAGGAAAAGGTAATAAAAATAATACATTTACAGTATTTATTTATACAGTATATACATAAAAATGTATATATGTAAACACACACACACATATATATATATATATATATATATATATATATATATATATATATATATATATATATATATATATACATTTTATTATATATATATATATATATATATAGCTATATATGTTTGTATACGTTAAATAATTTTATATTTAATTGTTTTATATATAGTAATATAATATAATGTTTATTAAAAATTTTTATATCAAAATTTTAAATGAAATTTAAATGTTTACAATTTCTTCCTAAATTAATACATTTTATTTTTATTACAGTATTAATGAATACATTTTAATAGCTGTTGATAGCCTATGAAAACTATTAGACACTTCCCTTAACATCCCTTAAACCTGTCTATTGTAGCTTATTGCTTCATTATAATTTATATCACAAAATTATATTAAATGTCTCCTCTTTCCTCTGCAGAAGGACAAGATAAGCACACAGGAGCGTAAGTCACGACCAGTGCGGCCCGCTGGTCATCTCTGCACTGAACTCCATCGCCACCTCACCACAGCACAGGAGGCCGAGGACACGCCCTCCGCCGACACAGAGGAAGAGGAAGATGAAGAGGACTGTGACTCGGAGGAGGAAGAGGAGGAGTCATCCAGCAGTGAGGAATGCGAGAGCATGGTGTGTGTTGAGCCGCCGAAGCCTCAGTTCTCCTCGGAGAAAGAACTGCACTCTGTAGTGGAGCTCATCAAATACATGCACACGTACTGCCTGCCCAGGCGCAAGCAGGCCAGCTGGGATCGCAAAGAGCGTGAGGCATTGGCGCGTAAGGCCAAGCCTGAGAACCCCCCAGTGCCCCGCAGTGTTCCTCAGAACTGTCATAAGCCGGCCCCCCAAACCAGTATTGGGTCCAGGCCGAGGGTACCTTTTGCTCGCCGCAGGGAGATCAAAGCCCACTCCCTGCTCAAAGAGCTTCTAGAAGCTGTCAGTTCCTTTGACGTAAGCAAGCCTTACAGAATGCACAGCCCTCCTTATACCCACTGCAGAGGGGCTGCCTCTCCTGCACAGCAGCCTATAGCTGAACCTAAAGACTCAGACTGTGAGAGCTCGCAAAAGGTCGCAAAGCGCCCCAAAAGCCCCGAGCCCGAGGAAGGATCCTTCTCGGTTAGACGCTCTCGCCGTCTGGCTTCCTTCCCTAGCCGATTCGCTAAGAGAGTACGTGTTAACTGTGGCCGATCGGAGCCCAGTGCTGGACAGTCCAGCGAAGAGGAGACCTGGGTCAAACATCCTCCCACAGAACCACCATCTGATAGCAACAAGAAGACCAACTCCCACAAGAGCTCTGAAGCCCAAAACCCATGCCGCAAAGATGGTAATTCTAAAAGATTATTGGAAAAAATATGGGTTGAAATCAAGTTCTTAAAATGATAGGTTAAAAATAGAACCATAAAGAGTTTTGGATCAATGACTTTGTTCATTTTTGCCATCCAGATCTATTAATTAAAAAAAATGGAATTCATACAAGCAATGATTTGAAACAATGATTTGAATCATTCTTCAATTATGAACATGTTTTAAATATCTCAATTAAATGTTTATATATATATATATATTAGTGTATATATATATTTGGTCAAAAATGTGAAGGTCAACATTGTAAAACGTTTAAAAGATTTTTATATAATTATTTAGATTGTTAATCTCATTATTAATTGTTAAATATAATGTAAAGTATTGAAAATAATATTTGAAAAACTTTTGTCTGTCTGGTTATACCACATAGTCAGTGTGGTATAACCAACATGCAGGAAGCCATATTTTTATCATCTTGGACATTCTTATTTATAATTTACCCTTGACCTACAACCTGATAACATTCAAAGAACCTTTGTAAGTTCCTTAAACCTCATAGTTCCAAGCATTGACACAAATGATGTATTTTCATTTTTTCTATTTGTTTTTTTTTTCAGTGAAAGTGTTTTTACAAAACCACTTATTATAAAAATCTAGATGTATCATATTTTGCGAGACTTTTTTGTTGCAAGCTGTTACATTCAATATGCCCCCCAATTAAAAAAGTTATTATTATTTAATTGCTCTAACAAATGTTGTAATTTGCTGTGCTTGGTCTCTCTGGGTTAAATAATGTTTTCTTCTCCAGTCCTATGTACAAGTGCTTTAAAAAGTACAGAAATATGCGTATCTGAAGAACTTATAATATTACATGAAGCACTTTTTAATGTCCATAAACAATAAACTGTAGCAACTCAATTACTCCACTATTTATACTGTTGATATCTCTGACAATGACACGCTGTCTGTTGTTCTAATTGCAGATAAACGCGCCTGTCTGTGTCTGCCGCTGGCTTCCAAGTCTAACGGGTATGTGTTCCATTCACATCTAATCTAGTCTAGATCCCTGGCATGCTTCCAGGCCAAAATATTAAGACCACCGTTGGACTCCGTCCATCTCCCAGATTGCCTCAAGGAGGCTTGTAGAGTTGCTGTTTCTTACACGTCCCAAAACATTCTGCAAGTCTATCAGAGTAACACGTTTTCATAAATAGCCTGAGGTTTTTCTGCTAGTTACAGTCATTAGCTTTTCTGTGCGTATACGTAGCACACTCGTTATGAAGTTAAAGGGATAGTTCACTTAAAAATGTTAATTCAGTCATCATTTATTCACCCTTATTTTCCAAACCTGAATGTCTTTCCTTTGTGAAACACTAAAGGAGATGTTAGTTATAATGTTATCCTCGGTCACCATTCACTTTCATTGCATAATTTTCCATTCAATGAACGTGAATTGGGACTATAATTCCCCAACATCTGCTTTTTTTAAAATATTTGTTGGTGCTAAAATGCCATATGTAAACCTCTATAAAAGTAAATCTTATACATTATGTTGTCTGGACTGTATCACCCTCTATTTCTGTTTTTCTTTTCCATGTAAGAGTTTAATAGACTCTGCAATCTCTTTTTCTTTTTCTCCTGATCAGAGACGCACAGTATGCCAACAAGCCCTTTGAGCAGACTCTCTGCGTGGAGCTGTGTGGCACAGCAGGTAATATTACGCACTCAGTCAGTGGGATTTTTATAAGTGTGCCGTTCTCTACATTGTGGAGCAATTACCACTTATTTCCACCTCTTATGTTCTTACACATGCCAGTAGCTTGCCAGTATTTGCACATTGCGAATTAAGCCAACAAAGATTTCTAAAGTTTCTCAGTGGTAAAGGGCTTAAGGCCAAAGTTTACTTTGGTTGTCCGTTGAGGATCACTGTGTGATGCGTGATGAAAATTTCGTAATCAGCTATGCGCCAACCATCGACTGTCCTAAAAAAAGGATCATAGTGCGCATAGGTAGAATGTGTTCATATTCGTTCACAGTCAGAAGAGTATATTTTGAAAGGCAACACGGTCAACCTGGCGTGATCTGACCTGGAATGCAGAAAAACAAAGTATACCTGGGCCTTTAGTGTGTATAGTGTGATAACTGGGGCCTGTTAAATCAATTGTTCAAATCTGAGGCATTTTACATTAAGCTAAGAGAATAAATTTTTTTTTTTAATGAAAATGTAAGTAGATTTTACGAGGTTGGTTTCTAGGCTGTTCTGGGTGGTTGTTAGCTGGTTGCTTTCTAGTCCTCGCTCAAGTTTCTATAATATTCTGGTCCCTAGATATGGCTCTGATCCCTCCTTCAATGGAAGTCTATGGGATTTCTTTTCTCCCATTTTATTGTCTGCCAGGAGAAAGTCGTAATTGCTTAGAAAAGTAACAGCACAATTCTCCTCAGAAATTTGTCTGTAGCACAAATGGAGAAGAATTACACACAAATTTGAATACTTAGGGTTAGGAGTTTGTTCATATCCCTAACCATATGTATGAGCAATAGTAATAGTGATGCTTGCCTAAAGATTAATTATTTATCTTATTTTCTTTATCAGATCATTTTTGATCTCTTTGATTCGTCTTAATTTGTTTTTACTTTGTCTGAACCTTTACTTTTGTATAATCTCAACTGTGAAGCACTTTGAGCTGCATTGAATCTTTTCCTATTTTAAAGATACTTTACTCTTTTTAAGTTTAATTAATTGTTCATTTTAGCTGTCTTATGAACTGTTGCTAATTACAGAATGTTTCCTGATATTCTAGTGCATTTGTTTGTGGTGCCCTCGTGTACGGTTTCATTGTGATTAATGAGCATATGTGTTTCGCAGGCCTCACTCCCCCCACCACACCCCCTCATAAACCAGTGGAGGACGAGCTCTTCAAACCAGACGGCAAAGCTGAGCTCACCACCAAGAGCTCGTTCCTGGCTCGGGCGCACATACGCAAGCTCCCAGAGCAGACAGAACTGTACGCCCAGCTGCGCCGGATGGGCCAAGCAGGCGATGCAGACTCGAAGGGCGGCACACAACGCGCATATGGGGACCACGACTACTGCCTACTGGGTTTGGGTGAGAGTCGCAAGAGACCAGCGGTGACGCAGTGCCACTTGGAAGTGCAAGGAAAGGAGGAGGAGAGTGGTGTGAAGAATGAGGAAATGGAAGGACAGGAGGAGATGGATTTCTTGAAAGCCCTAGACTACCAGCAGTGGACTGGAAACACATGGGGCCTGCCTGCAGACTTGCCCACAGAGTTACCCACGCCCAGCCCAGAGCAGACCTATGAACTCTCTCCTATCCGTTCTCCTTCCCCAGAGCTGGACGCCCAGTCCCCTGTGTCCTGCTCACCCCCCTCCCCTAACTGCAAACTCTCCTTCAGGTACTGAATATGTCCTATGCTGAAATGCTGTAGCAAGATGCTAGTCTTTTTCGGCATAAAGTCTGGTCCACATTGAATCTTATTCTGGCCATAAACCAATTTTTTTTGCCTTTCAAAAAGATTCAACCGCAAAAATGTGTGGACCTTGTTCAGAGTAGCACCATATCTTTAATGGAAATAAAAACAAGGCTGCGAGGGATCCATTTATTAGTTAAATCAAACTGAAACACAAATTTATTTCCAGGCAGTCAGATTGGAACTTGTGATTTCAGCCAGCCAGTTACCAGTTTTGTGTGCCATCAAGATGCTAGCTAATTTCTTTTGCCATTTATTGGCCATTTTGTGTAACTCAGCCCTGTATGTCTCTTTCAGCGATGAGAGCTCTGAGACGTGCCATGAAGCAACAGAAAAAAAGAGCAAGACAAAGTGTGGACAAGAGAATAATGAGGTAGGACATGTTTTCAAACATGATTTTACTACTGATTTTAGTAGTAGCTGAACTAACTTTTTATCAAATGCATGTAATGTCTTGTTCGTTTTGGTTGAACTATCGCTTTATGTGCTGTTAAAGGGAATATTTGTTCTAATTACCTTCCAGAACAAGTGCCAAGTGATCTACATTCACAACCTTCCGAGCAGTG
This sequence comes from Xyrauchen texanus, assembly GCF_025860055.1. Taxonomy (NCBI): domain Eukaryota; kingdom Metazoa; phylum Chordata; class Actinopteri; order Cypriniformes; family Catostomidae; genus Xyrauchen; species Xyrauchen texanus. The sequence goes on along the minus strand of NW_026266653.1, from coordinate 16,891 downwards.
TCACTCAGTCCATGCTGCGGAAGCGCTTCGAGGCCTTCGGTCAAACGGATGACTGCAAAGTTGTCATAAAAAACGAGTGAGTTCCATTTCTGTCTGCTCACCTGACATTGTTATGACCTTAAAACTGAGTGGGATCAGGAGCATTGATGTTTTCAATGTGTTTGTGTGTCTATTTAGGGAGCGTTGTGGAGTTATCACACTTAGGTCCACTCAGAGCGGCCAAACCCCACAGCACAGGCGGGACTCGCGGGGTCCGAGTGGGGGAAACAGCAGCCGACAGTTTGGAAGGAAGCGTTACATAGATCTGGGTAAGAGAACAGAGAGATTCCTGTCTCTTTGATGTGGCCTTTGTCTGGTGGTCTGTTCTGAGTCAGAGGAAGGTGTCCTCTCATTCCTAAGCTAATAAATGGCCTAATTCAGCTTCATTTGCATTTAAATAGATGAAAAGACTTTTCCATTCTTGGTTGACCTATTTGAAAAAAGCAGGGTACAGTTTTAATTATAGCGAGGCCAATGCCGCAGTGCTTAGCCATTGCAGCAAACTGAGAGACTGAACAATCTGTGAAGTTGGTTCCAGACAGTGATAATGAAGAAGCTGCTCTTTGCTCATTTGATGACTTGCTCATTTTTAAACAGGACTCATGTGAGCCAGTGTGCTGAGTCAGATTCTATGTAAACATTTGGTTAGGGAAGAGATTACAATAATGTTGTTCTCACTAGTAGTCAACCGATATAGGTTTTTCATTGGCCAAATCTAATATGAAGGCTGGGAATCTACCTCTTAGACACCACTGTATGTATCGCTTCAAAAGTCTGAAACCACATTGAAAAACTGTACATATCACTGTACATATGTCAATCACTGTACATATCGGTCTACCATTGTATATATCAGTCAGCCTCTTCTAGGGTCATTTTTATTTGTGTAGCACCTTTCACAACACATGTTGTGCGACAGGTGCGACATCTGGTGTGGGTTAAATCTATTTTACCTCTTCAAAATGAAGCACACAAAAGAATATTATAAAGGCAAAAGATGTGCACTGCATTAATTTGATCATTTATGTTTTTGCAAGAAGGGTTTATAATTATTTTATAATGATTATGAATTGATTCTCAAAAAGGCAGAATCAATTCTGAGTTCAGTTTAAACCGCTGCAGCGCAGTAGCATTTTTGTGTGCGCCAGAGACAAAGCGAGATCCTAGAAACAAATTATCAGACGTGCATATACTAAAGCCAAACGCACACTACAAAACTGACTTGATGTATCAAACACATGACCATCGTTCCAAGTAAACCCATCCAGAAAAGTCCATCAATGAAACTGGGAGTTTATTCGTGATAACATGTCAACAAACAATATGAAATATGGGCTCACACCCATTATTGCACTGATGTGCACAGAAAGGGAAAAAACAGCTGAAAAAAATGACGAGACTGTATCGATCAATTGACGTATATAACTGTGTATATTGCTAAATATATTGATGGAATACATGGATTTTGGTATCAACCTCAGTATTAACCCTTAATTGCATCATTATAGTTGCGGATGTTGTATGTGATGTCAGAGAAATGACGGAACTTAAATCGCTCACTTATTAAAAGAAGGCCATTGACGCTACCTGTCTCAGATCTGAGTGTGCACTCACCCTCAAAAATGGAGGATGTGACAATGGCTGCTTGCGAGGCCGACGCGCTTGTAAAGCGAATAACCTCTTAAGTCTTGGCAGGCGTCGACAGTGCGCTCGAAAATAAAATAGATCGGCAGCCACTGCACATATTGCGGAGGTGGAAACCCATGTTACTGAAGCAGAAGCACACAGAGCCATGGTGGAAGATACTGTCATGAAAGGCAATGCCGAGCTGGCCGGGATTAAAAAAGTCTAGACGTGGCCCTTGAGAAGCTGTATGATATGGAAAACAGAAAGAGATGGTGCAACATCAGAATAACTGGCCTGCCATAGTATGAGGAGTGTACGAACCCAGTTTCGTTTCTCAAATCCTGGCTACCTACTCTGTTGAACATCAACTGGTGAAGACAGACACCACGCTCTAGCACATCATTCTTCTGCGGGTGAGCGACCCCAAGCGATGATTGTAAAACTTCATAATTTCTCGACAAAGTGTGCATTTTGCAAGCCGCTCGTGCTGCTGATCAACTACCCTACAATCACTATTTCCATTTAAGAGGATTTCTCAGTGGCGATTTCTCAGAAGAGACAAGCATTTGGGGCTGTGAAGAATTGGGTCCATGAGCGGGGAATTGGTTTGCGATGATCTACCCGGCGATCCTTATGGTGCTGTACGAAGGCGGCAAGCTCTTCAAAGAGCCTAAGGACGTCGAAGCTTTTCTGGCGATCCTGCCTACTAAAACATCCACCTCCACTGGTGGCTCAACTCAGCTAGATGGGACTGAACAACACTTACCAGGTCAATATTTGATTTAGGGGTCACTTGTGTGTGAACACTAAATGTTACAACCAACCAATGTCAAAATTTATATAAGCTCTCGCAGGACTTTCAAACTTGTTGTACAGAGTTAGGATTTACACACACATTTTCAAAATTTGCTGAATGGCAGTGTGAACATAGTGTGATCGCTGACGATTTCAACTGTACACTCTTACCAAAGCTTGATAAATCTTCTCCATCAAATGACTAGTGGATACTTGGTGGATGCTACATCCAAGAGACAAAGAGTATACCTTTTTCTCTGGAATACATAAAACTTGAAGTAGAATAGATTACTTATTTCACCTAAGGTGTTTTTACATAATATAATAGACTGTAATATAGGCAGTATTGTCATATTAGACAGTGCGGCTGTGTTTCTTACCCTGTGTTTACCCAACTTTACATATAACCTGCAAAAAAGGTGATGTATGTATTTACTAAAAAGCCTAATAAATACATGGCCAACCTTCTGCACTGCCGATCTTATGCCCAAGTCTCATTTCCACCATTAAGGGTGAAATTGGAGTCCCTTGTCATGATAATAAGGCCATTTTTAGAATGTTTTACAAGAAGCTCAACATGTCTCCATTATACTCTGGCCCAGTTGAATCTATGAACAATTTTCTTACAAAACTATCTCTGCCAGATGATTCTGAGGAGCAAAGACATTTCTTGAACAAACCAATTGAAATTAGAGACATTTTTTATTGCATTAGTAAATTTTCTAATGGACAGGTGCCTAGGCCAGATGGATTCACCACAGAATTCTTCAAAAAGTTTAAGGACTCTTTGGTTAATTCTATGCATGACATGATTCAATTGTCTTTTAATTTTGGGAATCTCCCTAACTCTATGATGGAGGCCAACATTTGTGTTATTCTAAAGAAAGGAAATCCCCCTGATGAACGTGACTCCTACCATCCCATTTCCTTTCTTAATGTGGATTTAAAAATACTAGCTAAGATCCTGGCCACCCTCCCAACTATCATCAGTATGGATCAGACAGGTTTAATCAAGGGGAGATCCTCTGCCCATAATGTTAGAAGGTTACTTAATATCATTCAGCTCTCTAGTTAGTGTGCAAGTGGTGGCATATTCATGTCATTGGATGCTGAAAAGGTATTCGACAGGGTCGTGTGGCCATATATTTATTTATTTTTTTCGGTACTATCCAAATTTAACTTGGATAACAACTTATATATACACCCCACAGCTTTTATAATAACAAATGGTCAATCCCCTAAATTTAATCTGTCAGGGGGCACCAGACAGGGTTGTTCATTGTCCCCGCTGATGTTTGTAATGGCTAATGAACCTCTAGCGGTGGCTATTAGAGGAGACTCGTCCTTTAGGGGGATTTGCCTAGGGAAGAAGCTCCATAAAATTTTCTCTTTATTCAGATGATGTTTTAATCTATTTAGAGTCTCCACAATGTTCTATTCCCAAAGTAATTGACCTGATTTCTGATTTTGGCTCAGTCTCTGGTTATAAGATTAACTTCTCAAAATCTGAAGCAATGTCACTAAGTAATGTTCACTCCCCGGATTCAACAGTCTCTTTACCTTTTATATGGTCACCTTCTGGATTCAAATACTTGGGTATAAATATTTCACCACAATTGGAGCGCTTATACCAAATTAATATTATTCCAGTTGTTAGATCTATTGAGTCCGACTTAGACAGATGGTGCAGCCTACCACTATCATTGCTGGAATATATACATCTTGTTAAGATTAATATATTACCGCATCTGTTAAACTATTTTCAAATGTTACCTGTTTTACTTCCCATCAAATCTTGAGACAGCTGCGTGGCTCTGTCATTTATTTTATTTGGTGAAAGAAACAACCCAGACTGAGATATAGTTACCTTTCATTGCCTAACAGCTTGGAGGATTAGTGCTCCCCTGTTAAAGTTTTATAAATTCTCTGCTCAGCGCAGATTAATCTTGGAGTGGTTAGTAGTTGACCACAATTCTACTTTGGTTAGTGCCAAAGCAGCAACTCTTGGGTCTGTTGTACCTTGCTTTACATCTCACCTTCAAAGTTGTCAGATCTTACTAAAGGTAACTTAATAAAAAAAATAAAAAATATGGTTAAAATGTGGATGCAAATCTGTAAAGCCATGGGCTTCTACACACATCTTTCATTTTCAACACCATTACCCAGACTTCCCTCCTGGTATGAATGACGAGATGGTACTATGGAAGGAAAAAGGCATCTGTGTTATAGGGGACGTGATAGAAAACGTATCGGTTACCTAACGTAACCTCGGTTCTCTCTAGATGAGGGAACGAGTATTGCGTAAAGTAATCTTCTCAATTAGAAGAACAGATGAAAATTCCAATGCCTCGTTCCGGATCCAGGTGGTTTTATAACATACTCATGAATTCCCACAAAAATAATGGGGACAAGGCCAGAGAACTGTGGGAGAGCGATATTGGGGAAGAAATCACCACTTACAATCACTCCAAGTTTAAGGTATAAAATAAACCGAAATGTGTCTGATTTTTTGAAATAAGTGTAAAGCATCAGAGAGATTCAATGATTTTGGAGTTGTGGAAAGATTCAGCACTTCTGGTCCCTTGTTCTTTTTGAAATGGAAAATATATTTTGCTGTCCACTACAATTGGGGTTGAAGGCCTGCCTACTAGGAAGTACTCAGGAATTCCCTTATAAATTTCAAGTTACTCATCTTCTGCAAATTCTTTTAAAATGTGCCTGCAAATGCATTGTCATTCTATGGATAAAGGACCAAAGCCCCTCAGTTGTTCCGTGGATAAACATAGCTAACGGGCTCATTCCTTATGAGGCCATTTCCACTGCATTAAATTATAAACCCTTTAAATTCTATAAGACTTGGGACCTTTTCATTGGATATTAGTGGGTGGACAAGGCACAAATAGTGTCCCTGGGAATCCAGATGGTTGCATAGAGAGGTTAAAAGATGAAAGACGAAAAGATTAAGTTTTGTGCCATCTGTGTTCACAATCCATAAATATTTAAAAGTCTTTAAGTATTTTTTATACTGTATTATTACTATAATTTTCTGGTTTAATTACTCTTGTTTATTCATTTATTTATCCTTTTTATTATTGTTGATGTTGTTATTTTTAGCATTGTTACTCAGTTAAATACTTGTTTGGTTTTGTTATAGTTTATGTTAAAAAAAATTATTCTGTTGTCACATTTTACAAGTCTTAGACTGGAGAAGGTATGTAACATTTTTGTACCAATATGATTTTTGTTAAGAATTCCAAATATAGCGATTGTACTGTCACATGCTAAGTGATCTATAATAGGTTTAAAACAAATACAGTTGTAGTATGGATTGGGGGGAGGATCTGTAAGTAGGAAGGTGAAGTTTATTTCTTTAGTTGATATATTTTAGAGCTGCTGTAGGTGGTATGGACAAATAATATTGTATATTTGTGCATATCATCAAAGTGTGAAATCTCATAAAAATTGAGACATGTTAATCAAGTTCTGTATCGTTTTAATTGTTGAAAGATAAAAATAAAACTATTTTGCTCTGGTTGTAATCCTGTATTAATGAAATTATTCTCAAACCTAGCCATTGTACAGTGCAGACCAGTAAAGTATTCAGACCCCTTCCTTTTTTTCACATTTTGATATGTTGCAGACTTGCGCTAAAATGCTGTATTTTTTTTCACATCAATCTACACTCCATACCCCATAATGACAAAGCAAAAAACAGTTTTTAAAAAAATTTGCTAATTTATTACAAAGAAAAAAATGAAATATCACATTGACATTAGTATTCAGACCCTTTGCTTTGACACTTGAAATTTAGCTCCGGTGCATCCCATTTCTCTGGAACATCTTTAAGATGTTTCTACACTTTGATTGGAGTCCTGCGGCAAATTCAATTGATTGGACATGATTTAGAAAGGCACACACCTGTCTATACAAGGTCTCACAGCTGAAAATGCATATCAGAGCAAAAACCAAGCCATAAGGTCGAAGGAACTGCCTGCAGAGCTCAGAGACAGGATTGTGTCGAGGCACAGATCTGGGGAAGGCTACACAATTATTTTGGCTGCATTGAAGGTTCCCAAGAGGAAGAAGTTTGGAACAACCAGGACAATGTAAGAAGTTTGGAACAACCTGAATGTCACTCTGGATGAGCTCCAGAGATCATGTGTGGTGATGGGAGAAACTTGCAGAAGGACAACCATCACTGCCACACTCCACTGATCTGGGCTTTATGACTCGGTGAATGTACTTGAGTGGCCCAGCCAGAGCACAGACTTGAAATCGAACATATCTGGAGAGACCTGAAAATGGCTGTCCACTGACGGTCCCCATCCAACCTGACAGAGCTTGAGAGGATCTGCAGAAAAGAATGGCAGAAAAGCCCCAAATCCAGGTGTGCAAAGCTTGTCGCATCATACTCAAAAAGACTTGAAACTGTAATCACTGCCAAAGGTGTTTCAACTAAGTACTGAGTTAAGGGTCTAACTACTTATGTCAATGTGATATTTCAGTTTTTTTGTTTAGAATAAATTTGCAAAGTTATCAAAAATAATTTTTTTTGCTTTGTCGATATGGGGTATGGAATTTAGATTGATGTGACAAAAATAATAATTTAAAGCATTTTAGCACAAGACTGCAACATAAAATGTAAAAACATTAAGGGTTCTGAATGCACTGTATGTATTGGTCAACCACTGTTGGTTGTCAATGTAAATATTGGTCTATCACTAGTCCTCAAATCATACCTTCTGTGTTTTGCTGTTATAGGAAGCAGAAATATATTTCAAAAAGATTTTGTATTATATTTAAAGTGCTATTAAGAAAATTCTCTAGTAATATGAACTAACTCTTCAGTGTTTTTCTGTTTAGATGAGGCAGGTCCTGGCCCAGTGAAGAGCAAGTATGATGCACTGGACTTTGACGCTCTTCTGAAGGAGGCTCAGAGAAGCCTGCATCGCTGACACACATTGCAACGCGTCGAGCATTGCCACCCCTTCCGAGACTCACCTCAGTACCTCAACCAAGGCACCTCTTCATGTTTACATTTTGAACATTTAAATATAAAAAATGACCTTGTCACTTGTAACTGAGGATCGGAGGACATTGGGGAAGGACAACCAGTGAACAAACGAACAAGAAACCGCTCTGACAACACCGGACACAAGTGCTGCTTCTTGTGTGTGTGTTTGTGTTTGATGCCATTCATGACGTTGCAAGCGGCTCGGGCTTCGTAGCAAACCGCACTCTTTTCCGTTTGTTGTCGTGACGTGCGTGTGTGTTTTTATTTTATTTTTATAAACCCTTTATCACTCTTCATAGACCTGCAGGGGGCTTTAACCATTTTGTTGTACAAATATATAAACAATAACTGCTTTGTATTAGCAAAACTTTGTGGATGTTTAAATCTCTCTCTCTCTATGTGTGTTTGTATGTGTGCGTGTGTGTGTGCGTGTGTGTGTGCGTGTGTGCGTGCGTGCGTGTGTGTGTGTGTGTGTGTGTGTGTGTGTGTGTGTGTGTGTGTGTGTGTGGATGAAAAGTGGATAAAAAAAAGGCAAACAAAAAGAATCCTGACAAGGTAGAGTTTACAATTCAAAAAGGAAAGGAAAAACAATAGTCTTTTTGTAATTTTAGTGCTTCCTTGATTTCATCTATGCACTCAAACGAGGTAGTGCTTCTTTGGTCTGGCCTCTATCCTCCTTTGGTCTTGAAGAAGCTTTTGCTGCTGGCTGCCAGAAACAATTGAGCAAATGAGTCTATTGTCCAAACCAACCCTACTGTACTACCTTAAAGGTGCTGTAAGTGATTGTTTTTGCAATATCACACATAAAATTCCCCTATTACCTGACATATACCTGTCTCTGTTACAATGTATACAGTAATAGAGTCAGAGGATCAGGCCATGCTTTTGTGTTCAGAGTTGTTGACTTGTCTATGGAGGGCGGGGTTAATTGAGTGGCTAAGTCTAGCGAAGGTAAGCAAAACAAATTGAAATTGCTAACAGCACCTTTAAAGGGTGAAGTGTGTAATTTATACATGTTAAAATACCTGTATGTAGAGACAATTGTAAGCTATTTGTAGGTTGATTCCCCAAAGAATTGTAAACAGTTTTTTTCTTTGGCGCTATCAAAACATTGCTCTAATTGAGCATCCTATAATAGCAACATTGGCTCAACTGGTGTGAAAACCTGTTTACCTTCTGATAGTGATGCAGAAAATACACACTTCACTTTTAACTTGCCAATGATGTATTTTAATTGTTTGTCAGATGTGAACCTATCCTGTTAAGAACCCATCTCATAATTTATATTTTCATAAACGTTTCGAAATTTCAAGGAATAGAATGTACCCGTCACAAATGCGATTGTGTCCACCATCCTGTCCATCCTATTGGTCTTAATTTGAAAGTACAGTTTAGTGGTAAGACTCTCCCAGTAGCACAGCCATTGGAGACATCAGACAAGTCTTTCTCCTGGATGTTGACTCAAAGTGCTCTCAATGGCAGAACTTGAGAGAAAGATGGTGATGTATAAGGAGGAAGAGCTTTCCTAAAACTATTTCCAGAGCTTAATCTCATAAGAGATACAGTCGTATCTCTGCTTTGTTTACAGGTCACTCTCTCATACTCTCTTACTCTGAGCTCAAACACTTTTTTTACTCTCCTATCTAACAGGTGAAGATCTGCGGGTTTTTTCTAGCTCTTACCTTGTGGCTAATTCTCTATTTGTCCTCTGTCTGTTTTTTTAAATGTGTACCTGTGTATAACTGCGTGCGTCGTCCGTGTCTTTAGCAGGCTCTTGTGATGGGTTTGCCCCATATTATACGCTGGGAGTCGAAGTGTGTTCACTCGTACCTGTTGCTTTTATTCTGCGGGGTCACCCTCCTCCCCTTGAACCCTAGGCCTGTGGATCTAGTACAAATGTGAGTGTGTGCTGGTGTAGGGATGGTTATAAGCCTCTCTTTACTCTCGCATTATCTCTGCCTCTCCCGTTTATCCAGTTACCTCCACTGAAACACCCCAAACCTGAATGTTTACATGACTGAATTCTCTTTTGACTTTAATAGAGCGCACACTAAGTACAGAACGCCTTATTCAGTGTTAAAAGTACCCTAATTAGGACGTGCCTTGCTGGCTTCCCTCTTAAGGTACTAAGAAGTTACTTTGAATACTACATACTGCTTTTGACCAATTTTAAACTGCCCAATATGATCTTGAGAAGAAGAAAAGTCCCTGAATGAGTGTTTGTGCTTAGTATGCATACTACTAAACAATTGAGAGAATGTGCTGGTTTACATGATTATATAAGAGTATAAATATATAGAGATATATAATGTGTATATAGCACTGTGTCTTGTGTAAACATGAAATGTATGGTTATGTGCTGTACAGCGATGTGGTAATCTTGTTGTGGTAACAAGAGTGGATCTGATTGGTTAATGTTTTAAAGGGCAGGGGAAAACTTGATGATGCAGCGTTAAGCAATACAGGGAGCTACAGAAGGGAATTTTCAATGATTATGGCTTCATAAGTCAAACACAGTTGTATAGAGTATCCCTTTAGAAATTGTTGAATTTTCTTTTCTTTATTTAATGACTTTAATAGGTTAGATTTTTTTATTTTTTATGCAATTGAGATGCAATACCGTTAATCTAAGAGAGCCTTTCTCAAAAACAGAAGGATGTATTTAAGAGATCAGTTGTTTTATTGAAATCAGTTCTTGTACTGTATGTCATAGATTGCTGTAGTGAAACCGCTTGAATCATTAAAAAAAAAAAAGGTTGATGTTCAGGATCACTGGCCAAGAAGGACTTTATATATAAATAAGAAAAATACACAGACAGTCCATTTTCACAAGGAGAGCCTTAAACCTTATGGGAAAACAAAGCTATCAGTCCTGTCTGATCTCCTTTACAATCCAATGTTTCTTTACCGAAATAATTTAACTTTTTCAATATATCTATATTAAAAAAGGTATATACATATATATGATTATATATATACATATATATATTTGTGTGTTTGTGTAGATAAATATATAGAAGCTATAATTTGTTATAGACCATTTTATTCAGTGTTTCAGAACACTTCAATACATTTGAACTTAATGATAGTGGTGGAAAACATTACACTGTTGATCTAGAATGTACAAATTATTAAAAAAAAATGGAGAAAAAAAATAGAAAAACTTCCAAAGGGAACCTTCTTTAAATGCAATACATACTGTATTTCAGTCCTCATTTCAGCAATCTCAAGACAAAGTTGACCAAAAATTACATTTGCTGTTGGATACAGAAGTGTGGTACCACATCAAAATCCATTTCACAAATGTCACGATCGTTTGGCCTGGCCCTTAAATCTACGTATGTGTGTGCATTCTTCCCCTCTTTTTAGTTAGTAGAAAATGTCACTTTTAATTCACTACATCTGTTGCCCTGCAATTTATTGTTCACAAAGTAGGCCTACATGCTCTTGCAATATTGAAGAGAATTTGCTTTATATTGTCTGTGCTAAACCTTGGGTCATTTTTATCAAGAAGTGGATCTAGCGTGAGTCATTTGTTAACAAAATGCCTCTAATGTCATCATACATCCATGTCACATTGTCTTGCAGTTCAAGACCTTGTCTGTTGTGGAAACAAAATTGGAGTCAAATGGCATATGTTGTTTTCTTTGTCTTGTTTTTATTGATTTTTGACTCTTCTAATGTCTGTCAAATTCACAATGATTTTTCATTTTTTAACCTAGTTCGTGGTAAATACTGCTAGTAAGATTTTATATTTTTTACATATATTTTGTTTTATTTTGAGTTTTATTTATAAGCCACTTAGCTAGGATCTCTTTAAATGGTGTTGGTTTTATTTTCAATTTCGATTTTCGGTATTGTGTGATTTCATATGTCTTGAGAATGTGGAGACAAATGCATTTCACTATTTTTAAATAGTTAAAATCTAGTTTCCTAGATCAAATTATCTATATAGCATAAATTATTTGATGTCATAAATTATATTTTAATTCATGTAAATAGTTTAAAAAAGCAGACAATGGCTTCCTTTTAAACTGAACACATTTCTCTTCCGAGATTGTTTACATTATTAAACTGTAGAAACTGATCCTCATATACTGTAAAAAAGAAAAAAGTACATTGTTTTGCCTCCAAAAAATAAAATCCATAATGAACAACATTCAACTTCATTGTAATTCATTCCTGTGCTGAGTTACTCCGTATATTCATGCCAGAACATATACAATGCATGCATTGTGCATCATATTGCATGCTGCAGTAGACTGCAATAATAACTTCCACAGAAATGAATCCCTTTTGCGCTATTCTTAGAACGAGTGCTGAATAGCAATCTGGGCATGTTAGAAATAGGAGGATTTAAAAAGAAACCACCAGCAACATCAGCATCTGCTTTAAGACCATGACTTTTTTTTTTTTTTTTTTTTTCATGTTTTAGTGCAATTAGGCATTGCATAGACAGAAAAGCTCAGCTGGAAGCTGTCTCATTGGATAGAATGCATTGAAATCACAACCAATAGGAAATCACATTATATTTGTCTCCATGCAGAGTGCCTATGATTTTAGATTGCGAGGCTAATTGTGGCAGCTCTTTTTATTGAGGGTATGTAGCAGAACATGCTGAAAGAAACAACTGTCAATGCAGCCATCGGGAGCTTGTGAGGCAATTTACCGCTCTGTTGGTTAGTGATTCAGATGTCAGAATGATCATTCCCTACGGAATCTTCCTGTTAAAGGGTTGTGTGCGTGTGCGTGCGCGTGCGTGCGTATGAGCTGTCACGTCAGAGCTAATTTTAGCTTTTGAGGTGGTTGCAGATTTCTTGACTCTACCTCTTTGCTGTGTGAGAGAGGTAAATGTAACATAAGACGTGACATCATAGACCATTGACGTGCAGTGACTGCGTTTGTGACATGACGTAAATGCTGCCATGGAGCCTGCCCCTTTCTGCTGCCCTGCCAATCAGCTCTTACCCATCCCAGTCGATTATGCCAACACCCCCTAGGTGTTATCCAATGCTTTTATAAGACTGTTATGTATGTTCCAATGGGACAGTTAGTACTAGCACACACACACATAACAGTGTACTGCATCCTAGAGGCAAAAGATTTTGCACAGCAACAGTTACAATGCTATAAATAGAGAGAGGCATGGCTCAGAAAGTTCTCATTTGATCTTTTATTTATGCATTGCTACATATTAATATTAATAGCATAAAATTGTAATATGTATTTTTCACCTGTATACATACTACACTCTGTTTGTTCACTATGTATAGTGGAGTCCGAAAAACTCGGAATTCTACACATTCTATTTAGCATTTATTTACTTTGATACAAATTATCAACGTAACAACTTAGGAAAATGTGAATCGAACATTTTTATTTCCTATTACTATTAGAACTTCTATATATTAGTATACACCGATCAGCCACAACATTAAAACCACATGCCTAATATTGTGTAGGTCCCCCTCTTGCAGCAAAAACATTCTGAGATGCTATTATTCTCACCACAGTGGTTATCGGAGTTACCGTAGATTTCGTCAGTTCAAACCTGTTTGGCCATTCTCCATTGACTTCTCTCATCAACAAGGCCTTTCCTTCCACAGAACTGCCCCTAACTGGATGTTTTTTGTTTTTGGCACCATTTGGAGTAAATTCTAGAGCCTGTTGTGCCTGAAAATCCCAGGAAATCAGCAGTTACAGAAATACTCAAACCAGCACATCTGGCACCAACAATCATCCATGCGATTATCTAATCAGCCAATCGTGTAGCAGCAGTACAATGCATAAAATCATGCAGATACAGATCAGGAGCTTCAGTTAATATTCACATAAACCATCAGAATGGGGAAAAATGTCATTTGGACCATGGCATGATTGTTGGTGCCAGATGGGTATTTCTGTAACTGCTGATCTCCTGGGATTTTCATGCACAACAGTCTCTAGAATTTACTCCAAATGGTCCCAAAAACAAAATAAAATGCCTTGTTAAGGAGAGAGGTCAACGGAGAATGGCCAGACTGGTTCACTTACAGGAAGGCTACTGTAACTCAGATAGCCAATCTATACAATTGTGGTGAGAAGAATATAATTCAAACCTTGAGGCGGATAAGCTACAACAGCAGAAGACCATGTCAGGCACTTTATTAGGACCATAGTGTTCCTAATAAAGTGCTCAGTGAGTGTAAATTATATTAGTATATATATTTACACAGTATGATTTGAAAATGTTACAAAGAGTATGTTGTGTGCTTCAATGGAAGCAAGAAAATCTTTTTCATAAAAAGAAGCTAACATGGCCAATAGGAAAAATTTGTGGGACATTTTCAAGTAAATTAGAAAATGAAATCCTAGAGTTTTTTTATTTCCAGGATTAAATTTGATTTTCAAATCCAGATTTTCAATGTCAACAACTGTATGTTATTTAGTATATATGAGTGGCCTAATCTGCACAGGTTTGTTAAAGACATAATCTCAACCCTGGTGTCACCATTCTGTGATATTACAAGAAACCAGTCTTTTTCTATCACTAAATGGTTTTCTTTAACTATAAACTCTGGGCTTGTGTAATAATAGTGTGAGAGGACATCCTGCAGACAAAATTATGAAAGTGGATCAAATTATGATTACATTGACGTGCATTTGTCTGTTTTTCTGGAGTTTGACATCTAGGTGATGACACAGGTCTTGGACTGTGATGCACTCTGGGCCACATTACCTGTGAGGAAAGTAATAGCAGATCAGGGAAGCATACATTGTACAGGTTTCAGCTAGATGGATATACAACAAAAGAGTAATATTTTCTAAAAGAAAGTCTAAAAAGTAGACTTGTTAAAACATTATTCACACGTTCACAAGTTATTTTTATTATTAGTCTACTAATAATGTCCAATATCATATGTAAATGCACCACAGGAGAGTTGTTATTTTTGTATTTTTTTTCTTCTTCAGAAAGTCAAGGAAATTTCCAACACAGTGTCATTTCCACCACATCACCTATTCGGTATTGTGTTAATACAATTCTGTGGTGAAATGAAGGTGAAGCAAATTACATTTTTAGTGTTCATTTTAGTTTTCTTTAAAACGTGGTCTTTTCAACCAGGGGCTAATGAGTGGTCTACTGTATACCAGAGGACCTTTGTGGGACCCTTCATCACAGGGCCCAGGACAATACTCCTAGTTGTTCCTCCCATAATGATGAACAGCCTTAACCAGCATAAACCAGTCTGAACCACCTTTGAAAAAGTAATGGTATCTAAAGGTCTAAGCTACACTTTTTAGCAAGGTATATATTATCTAAGGACTACAAGTTACCGTTTGACTTATCACTTTTTTACCTTGTTTGGTGGTGGCTGCAGCTTCCTCTTTAGCTTTCTTGGCCTCTTCAAGTTTGGCCATCTTGGCTTCATATACTTCTTTGAGAGCGTTCCACTCCTTCCTGTTGTTCAGAAGACGATCTAACATGGGTGTGATCTCCACATGGAAGCGAGAGAACTCCTGCAATAAAGATTGGGCTTGAGTAAAGGGAGTATTGAAGATGGGTAGAAATGTTCAGAAATATATAGTAATTGAAGTTGATTCCGATTGTGCTTTGAATTTTTAAGTTGTTTATAACATGGATATTTTGGGGTGATAAAGTTAAAAGTGATAAAGCCAAAATACCTCATCTACATATTGGATAGTGCTTTATCCCTTAATATTGTATGTTTTTATATATGGGTCAAAAATGTTAGTGTATAACAAATTTTTCACACAAAGCTATTGAATGGCTTCAAAGGAAACTTGACTACTTTATGGTACTTGTTTGTCATTTTTTGGAGCTTGATATTATAAATCACCAACCACTTGTGTTGAATGCAGAGGAGCAGCCGGTGCATTGTGTAAATTATATTTTTGGGTGAACTATCCCCAACTCATTTCATCTCATGCATTACAGCAACAATATGGGATGTAGCACTATACAATATATAGATTTGTAGAGACATTCATATGTACCCAGTTTGGCTCAATTTATCATCCCAAAGATCCAGGAACTGTATGAGTAATGGGAGAAACTGCTCTAAGCTTGACAAGCAATCAAATAAGCTTTAATATTTGCAGACTTGATAGCTGGGAGTGTCTAAGACACCTCTAAATCCAGGCAGGTCTACATTGGGTCAATAAAATAAACAAGTATACAGTCATCTGATCAAGATGTGCACTGTGCATTTCTGCTGATGGATATGTATTTGTTTCCTGATGGACTCTCAGGTGGATGCCATGAACATTTAGATGAGTAGATCAATGAAGTCCCATATGTAGTTTTGTTTAATGATTGAAATGGAGGACCTCACCTTGTACACAAAAGCACAGACAAAATCAATAAAACCACACTGCAGTTTGGGAAGTTCATCTGCTTTGTTCCGGTCCATCATGGGCTGGGGAAGAAACAAGCATGCTCTTAACTCTAACAAAATGAAAAACTGCAATCTACCAATGCACAGTAAAGAACAGTGTGACTAAACTGTAAAGTTTGATGGAACTTTTCATTTCCAATCACTATTGTGTAAAACAGGGAGTTTGGGAGTGGTCTGGTTGACTGGGCAATTGTGACCACTCTTTCTGATTCACTGCACCGCATAATAGGCAGTACATCACTACATGACCCATGGGAACTTTTTCATTCTTTACTCCCTTTCTCTCTCTCTCTCTGTCTTCTTCTTCTTCTTCTTTCTCACCCTCTCCCAACACCTCCCACCCCTTCATTCCAGGCAATCTCTTACAATGGGCTGCTGCTCCAACACTGTTCTCTCCAGATCACCCTGTTCCCAGAATTCTGCTGCCACAGACAACGCCACCTGCAGGATAGTGCACATACAGCTACTGTCAATATTAAGTTAATATTTATTAACTTAATATGGAATTTCTAAAAATTACTCTTATCATTTACTCATCTTCATGCCATCCCAGCTGTGTATGACTTTCTTTCTTCTGTAGAACACAAACAAAGATTTTTAGAATAATTTCTCAGCTCTGTAAGTCCTCACTGCTCAAGTGAATGGGTACCAAAATTTTGAAGCTCCAAAATGCATATAATGCAGCATTATAGTACTCCATGTGACTCCAGTGGATAAATCCATATTTTCAGAAGCGATATGAGAAACAGATACATTTTAAAGACCTATTTACTATAAAATTCTCCTCCTAGCCCAGTAGGTGGCAATATGCATGGAGAATGCAAATGGCCAAAAAACTAAGAAGAATGTGAAATAGATGAGGAGATTGATAGTAAAAAAAACACTTAAATATTTATCTATTTCTCAACCACACTTATATTGATTATTTTATTTTTTAACCAAGCAAGTCACATAAGAACAGAATTCTTATTTACAATAACAGTCTGGCGGGAGGACAACAGCCTCCTGAATCATGCAAAAA
>NW_026266652.1:0-25000 GCF_025860055.1 Xyrauchen texanus | reverse complement strand
CAAAGTCTTTGAATTTATAGCCTACAGACAGGTATTTAGTGAGAAGTGTGTAAAAAGAAGGAAGTGATGTAGAGAGAGGAACATAACGAGAGGGGAAGAAAAGTGAGAAAGGGAGGGAAGAAAGAGAGCGGGCTCGGAACACACCCACTTGTCTGCATGTGTCATCTGATCTGCTTTCAGACTCAGTGGACCGGGCTGAAAGAAAGCATTCAGGTTAAAAGAGATTGTTAAAAAGTGTGCTTTGGATCTAAAGCTAGAACAAAAGTGCAGGAATGGCTTTAAATCAAGGTAACAGAACATACTCTTCTGACAGTGTGGGCAGTGACTTGGTCTTCACAGAAGAAAATCATTACCAGGGGATGCTCAGGGCCATGGATGAAAGGAAAGGTACAGCTGAACTTCTTAATACTTCTGTACTTATATACTAATACATTTTATTCAAACTACTTGTAGTATAGAATAGGATGCTTTTACCTCTTTTTTGTTTTATGTACATCTCAGCTTTCTACAATGTTTGATCAGTTTATTGTTCGATATTCATTTAAAATGTGCTAATACTGTAGCATTTTGGCCCCTAACACTATGTATTTTTTATTTATATCTGTTTGACAAATGTAACATCTGAACAAAGAGCCTATGTTCTATCATACTGCATTACAATTGGACTGTCAGTGGAAAATTTTAATATACTTGAAATCCTACCAACTAATGATGAAAGAATACTGTAAGATGTCAAATGGAAGTTGCATTTGGAAATTAAGTTTTTAGTGATCCAAATGAGGGGATTCTGTTTTGTGGTCCTGCTTGGATATAACTTAACTTATTATCTGAACTATAACTTATTATTTATTCTGAACTATAATTTATGTTGACATCTCAAGAATTGCTTGCAGCCGGGGGGGCCTGGGTAGCTCAGCGAGTAAAGACACTGACTACCACCCCTGGAGTTGTGAGGTCTCCCAAGCAACCAAATTGGCCCAATTGCTAGGGAGGGTAGAGTCACATGGGGTAACCTCCTTGTGGTTGCTATAATGTGGTTTGTTCTCGGTGGGGTGTGTGACGAGTTGTGCATGGATGCCACGGAGAATAGCGTGAAGCCTCCACATGCACTATGTCTCCGCGGTAACACCCTCAAAAAGCCACGTAATAATATGCACGGATTGACAGTCTCAGATGTGGAGGCAACTGAGATTCGTCCTCCACGCCAACTACGCCACCACAAGGACTTAGAGCGCATTGTGAATTGGGCTTTCCAATTTGGGGTGAAAAGGGGAGGAGAAAAAAAAAAAGAATTGCTTGCAGCCCATATTACTCCATATAGTAAAACTCCATTCCCTCTAGATATGCTTTCAACTTCATGAGTGCAAAATCTAAGCTGCAGTGCCTCTTAAAACATATACCTTTCCTTCTGATCTTATGTTTTTCATTATCGTAGTTTCTATGGCATGGCACATTTACTAAGCTTTAATGACACTGTCACCTCAAGATTTACTGATAGGATCAATGGCTTAACTTTTCCATTATAAGGCTCTAAAATGGTGTTGATTTTTAAATGCCTGTTCTGACCTTTGACCCATTCCACCTTTAATTTTGTCACACATGAACTAGGAAGAGCACAGAATGTGCTGTTCTCAGGTCAGATCACAGACTTTGTCTGTAAACAATCCTGACTAAGAACAGCACAGATGTCCATGATTGCGCTACAACACACCACCTGTGTCTTGCCGTTTCATGTCTCCACATGTTAACAAATTGATAACATTAATTCCCTACACATTTTAAGTTGTATAATATCCTGTAATACTGATGGTTTATGTAAGATATAAAATTACTCAGTGGTTGACAAGTCAAATATTTATTGTTTAGTATTGGACTGATCTATGTCTTTAAAAGGAATTGGTTTTAATGGTAGCACAATCATTTGCTGAAACAGGAAGTGGTATAGAAATGCCAACCGGCGTAGTCACCATGGCAACAGAAAAACAACATGCATCCAGTGCAATGCAGTTGTTTTGTTACAGTTTAGCCTATCTGCATTATTTTATCTCATGTTTTGATGACTTTGTTGTGAAAGCTGGAAAACCCTAGAGACCTTATCACAAGCTTAACTGTGGAGAATGAGGAGATTTCACAAATACTGTTCATTTTCTGTCGTTCTTGTTGTTGTTATCTTCCAGAAATATCATCTTCAGTGCTTTATCTTGTGACTGAGAGCAGATGTGCTTCCTCTGTTCTTTTCTAAATATCAGATTTGCATTTGCGCTCATCCTTAAACTACAGATCCACGTGAATTCTCCTGAATCCTTGTATTTCTTTCATAAGAGCAAATGTTGAGTTCAGTCTCATCAAAAGTTTGTTCTGATGTCTAAAAATGGGGAAGTGCCATTTTTCAGAATTGGAGTCACTTTCTTATATTAGTCATGAATCATTGCAAACAATTATTGTGAAATAAAAGATTCAGGTGGTGGTTTTAAACACTTAAAATAATGAATTTACCATTGATTTCTTTCAGAATAAAAATGCATATAATAATATGATATGCTAAAAATATGATGATCTTGATGACGGTAATTCAGGATGAAGGTAAAAGTGAAACAAATGAAATTAGTGAACACATTCATTAACAAAAAGCAGTAAGATTGGATCTAAAGAAGGTTCATCCTCTCAGTTCACTTTCACCAATGGAATATTTTCTTTGTGTTTAGCTGATCTCAACCACTTATTTACTTTCTAACATGCTGAGGTGTCTTTCAGATTTACTCAGCACGTTCAGCTTTTTGGTAGTAAGATTTTAGAAAGTCTTTGACTTGGCATTCTGCAATGAGAGATCATAAATGAGGTGCATGTCAGAAATTCATATTGAAATGCATAAAATTAAGCCTTTGCTTCTCTAAAATAATCTCCACGCAAAACCGCAGAAGGTAATAAGCGTGCATTATTACCAAAGAAAAGAGAACCATTCTATGTCCATGTGTCAAAATAAGTGCAAAATGTTTTTCAGTTCTTCTGTTATTTGATCTGTGTGACTGACAATTAGTTTTACTTGTCTTTCTGTGTTTTACAGATGAACGGGATAGAGTACAGAAAAAGACCTTCACAAAATGGGTGAACAAGCATCTGCTAAAGGTATTGCACTCCATCCATAGTGACAGAAAATAATTTAACGCACAAGTATACAACGTATACAATTACTCTAATTACCTTTAGCAATCACATATTCACAGTACTGACCACATGAGTTATGCACATTAGATTTATGTGACTGACTCTATAGACCAAAAAAAAAAAACCGACATCCTTGACATGTCATAAACACATCTGTCACACATTAATTGTGTAACTTAATAAACCCATGCATTTGAAGTTTAGGGACATTTGCCAATATTTTCCTTAACTGATTAAAATGTATTAGCTTATAGGAGGCATTTTAAGTCACTAACACATTTTTCTGTTTCTTTTTTGCCTTTCAAAATATTTACCAAAGCATGCTTTAATCAAATAATGACTTGGTTCATAGGAAACAATTGATATGAAAGTGAATTGTAGCAGAGAGCATTTTGGTGCATCCCATACTATATCTTAAATATCTCAGTTTTGCTCTTGACCACTGGTCACAACATAAATTCACTAGCATAATGTATTGATAATGATTGAACATTGAACTGAATAACTCAAGAAATTGTTTAGAAGATAATTGGTACGTTAACTACAAATGACTCTGATGATAGGTGCTTGCTTGGAAACTCTAAGTAAGTCCTAAAACTAACAGAGCATTTTGTTATTTGTCTATTATTGCATGTCTATCATTGCAACTGGTGTGTGTTGAAAGAGACAGAGAGAGAGAACGAGAATGAGAGCGAGTGAGTTGTAAAAATGCGCATCAGTTCTGCAGAATGCATAGCTGCATCAAGTTTCATTTTATTATCTATTCTTTATGTGAAAACATATGACGACTGTGTGTGTAATTGCTACTGCTGTGGAGATCATGATCGTTGAATAATCCTCCTGTACACACCCAGTGCATAAAGGTTCCATTTGTTTATTTATGAGTGTGTGTGTCCTTCATTAAATGAGTGTGGGGATGAGTCATCAACATCTGGTCTAATTTTATATCACCAAAGAAACGGATAGTGTCATTGGTACTGCTTGAATTTCACAGCTGCGCTATAGGCGCCCACAGTCCTGCATTGCTTCCAGAAGCAGTTGCGATTTGAAAATTTAAAAAAAAAAGTTTCATATCCATTTATTTATTTATTTGTCACGTAGACTTGCATTCAGCTAGATAATGAGCAGTCAGACAGTCATTTGCGCAAAATAAACACCACCAGAAATCTGATGCAAACTGAAGGTGCAAATCAGCTGTTCAGCAATTTCTTTCTTCTCACATAATTTCAATGCAAATCAATATTTCATGTCCATTTATTTTATTTATATATTTAGTAGCTGTGTAATAAGTGCAGCTTTGTGTTGGGGTCCTGACAAGGCACTGTAGATACAAAGACTGATGTGAGTTTAATGTTTTTAAGATCTTAAATATTGCCCTGAAACAAGCTCATTAGCTTTTAAAATAATAATACAATACTTGTACTCTTCGAAATTAAGATAAAACTATTTAGACACTGTCTGGTGGACAAATGTCATTGGAACATGTTAATAGTTAATGTGATGAACTACACCTGTGTTATTCTGCTGGGACACCTTTGTGACATTGATACATCCATTAATAATGACCTTGACACCAGTTTGATTAAAGTAATTGTTTAAAAAAATGGCTAAAAAAGTTAAGTAAGTAAAAGGCCCTTTCCCACCTACTGTCCTGTAGTTTTCCTTGTGTTACTTTCTAGATGAGAACTCTTACGAGGAACGGAACTCCAGAGGAGACTTTTCCCCTGTTGCATTCACATTGCCAAAAATTACCACCATAGTGATGTAATCTAGTATCACCAATTTTTCTTCTGACAAGTTTGGAACAATATAAATATATATTCAATATAAACAACAACAACAACAAAATCAACAAAACCGAAATAAGTAACACCGACGGAGGACGCCGGGATCTGAGTGTTACACTTTTGTTAGGGCGGTTTTACATGAGCTTTGGCTGCATCTGAAAACGTAAGCAGATGCCCAATCAGTTAATGGTTTAAACGAAAGGAACTTGGTCTCTGAACAGATTAAAAAGCAACTTATTTTATCCTACCTCAGCCCCCGAAGGTAGCATTTTCCCATTATCGGAAGCAGTCTGTGTCTTCATGTTACAGTTAACTGGGCGCGAGAGCTGTTTATGTGGAGCTTCCTGCTGCTGCAGCCGCAGTGAGAGATGAGACGTGTGGTCAGACTACCAGGCAGCATGTGCTAAATTTAGTGGACAACATGTTGAAAGCACTATAAACCTATTTATCAACACAATATTTTACAATAAAGGCTTTTATGATTCAACAAAAATTACTGTACTGAAATACTCACTCATTGACATAAAAATATGTCTTGATGCAAGTTACCACCAGGGTTGGGAGGGTTACTTTTTTATGTAATCCTTTACATTTTACTGATTACTTAACAATAAATTGAATCATTAATGTTATCCAATTACAGCAATATGAAAGTAATGTTATCAGAATAATTTTTTCTTACATTTGGATTACCACATGGGCACATATGTAAATAAAGTCAAGATAAAATCAATATGATCTCTAAAACTTTCAATTATGCCTTGAATGCAAACAGAACATGTTTGAGTGATATTATGAGTATTGTTGTAGCTGTTATTATATCTAAGGAAAAGAAACATGTACTCCGCACCCTACCAAGAAAACAGAAAATGAGCGTCACCAAACAAAATTTTTCTAAGCATAGCCAAGCGAATCAGAACGGAACAACATACAGAACCTCCTGGCTAATGTAGTACAGTTTGCATTTGCAACCATGCTAACCAGAGGATTTTTATGCCGTACCAGCAATGATGCGCAAATCGTGTCATTATTGACAGCTATTCCTGCTCCCGCCAAATGATGAGGGCCATGGAATTCTTTTTCAGAAATTAAAACTTGTAATCCTGACAGAAATCAAAAATTTTTCAATAATGTAACTAATCTGATTACGATGGTTTTTAATGTAACTGTAATGTACTACAGTTACCTAATATTTCTATCCTTATTACTTAACACCATTACAAGTAATCCGTTACTCCCCAAGCCTGGTTACCACACAGTAACAGGCACGCAATACTTCCCTCATGTAAACTATATTTCATGAAAGTTTAGTGTTGGATAGTTCAGTTACCCACTCTCGATAAACATCTGATTATTTATTTGATGTTGTAACCCAAAAATCACTTTATTTTCTGCATAGTCACACAGTACAAACAGTGCAGCTGAATGAAAACATGGTTTTATTTTATTTCTGTTTAGGGAATTGTAAAATCCTCTGAGTAGCATGCTAGCAGCTAGTTGTTTACAATGGTGGCTGTGGACTTCTCTCCTTTCTCAATGCGTTGCGCGTCACAGGTTTTTGACCAAGCACTGGCTGCAGCACCTCCCACAGTCTCCCACAGTCCCTATATGCCCCCTTAGTATCTACTGCAGAGTGGGAGCTAAAAAGCCCCCAAAAACAGCTCAGAGGAACTATAGTTTGTTAGGTGCAAAGGCAAAGAAAAGTAATAATCCTGGGGGAAAGGGACTAAAGTTAGTGAGAAAGTTCTAGAAACATTTGATGCCACTTGGTTTCTGTAAAGCAGTTCAATGGAAAGGAGGAGGCGAGAACCGGCTTGACGACATAAATAATATTTTAATGATTAACTTAAACAAAAAGACAAACAGACACACATGACGGACATGTTCGTAGACGATCTCTCTCCCCGCACCATCTTCCGCAGTCGGCCTTTATCCCTCTCGGAGGCTTGATTAGCCTGATAAGGGACTGGGTGTGTAGAATCATGACCCGGCTCCGCCCTGCCACATTCCTCCCTCATTCTCGCTGGCTGGGAAGCCCCCGGCATGACGTACAACCCCCTCTTTCCCTGGGGAGGGGCGTGCCTTTCGCCCCGTCTGCCGGCAGGTCATCCCCGTCTACCTGGATGAGGGAGGGGACAACGGGAGGGAAACAGAAATAATAAAAATGTGGGGGGTACTTCCTGTAACAGTGTAGTAACCCCCCAAAAACACTGTAAAATTTAAATGAAAGGGAAAAGGCCAACGTGGAGCGGCAGTGAGAGAGAGAGAGGAGAGAGAGATGAAAAAAAAGAAAAAACCCTTACTCGCCAGTTCTCCGATACGGCGTAGCTTGTTCCTCGGCCACTCCTCCACCCTCCAACGGACGACAGCCGCGCCTCCCCGGGCGGATCGGAGGCAGTCCTCCAGCCCCTGGCAGACGGAACACCCGCCGCGTTCTCGTGGAATGGAAGGGGTCTCCCCCGCCCCTGGCAGCGGTTCTTCAGCTCCAGGCGGTCGGCAGCGAGCCCCTCCCCGCTTGCGGTCAGCGGTCTCAGACCCCACCGCGTTTCAGCGGCAGGTAGGGGACTCCTCCGCCCCTGGCGGCCCTGACCATTCCAGGCAGTCGGTTAGGAGCCCCTTCTTCCCTCGCGGTCGGCGGCCGTTTTTCCGCTTCCAGGCGGCTGGGCTCCTCGTCTCCCCGGCAGATGGCCACGGCTGCTCCATTGGGGTGGACGGTAGTGGCGAGAACTCTACTACGGCGTGTCCCTCCTCCTTCCCGGATTTCGGCACCAGTGTAATGCAGTTCAATGGAAAGGAGGAGGCGAGAACAGGCTTGACAATATAAATAATAGTTTTAATGATGAACTTAAACAAAAGACAAACACACACATGATGGACATGTCCGTAAACGATCTCTCTCTCCCGCACCATCTTCCGCAGTCGGCCTTTATCCCTCTCGGAGGCTTGATTAGCCTGATTATGGACCGTGTGTGTAGAATCACGACCCGGCCCCACCCTCGGCCCTACCATAGTTTCATATTTTGTATCTAATGCAATGACATCATGCATTTTAAGTGTTACTTAAGTTTCCAGAGGGCAGCCTTAGCCTCATTTTCCTTCCTCTGAGGAGGGATTGGGTTTATTCCTTGCAGTTCAGATCCAGTTACTCAGAGGCTTTGCTGTGGGTTGTTAGTCTGCTGTAAGGAAATCCTTCTCATCTGGATGCAGTGGTATGAGATGGAAACCTGGATGCCACCAAAAGTGTTGGCCCACAGAATGACAGATTGTAAAGATTAAAAAAATTATTTATTAAGATTGAGTTTCCAAACTAGTGGTTTCTTCATGATGTGCTAGTGATGTTCTATTTCAGACTTAATATTGGCTTGTGCTGCTTTGAATTACATTAAAAAAATGTGCTCTGTCTTATTTGAAAATACTTGCAGACAGAATAGCCTGAAAAAGGCTCAACATTAAGATCTTCCAATGAAAGGTCCATAAAGACCATTAGGATGGTTTAGAGAAGCAATGTTCGGTTATCAAAATAGGAACCACATAAATAAAGGCATATTTGACAGATCTTTTTTTAATGATTGAAACTTTTGAAATATATACCCACATTATAAACCTGTAAACCACATCAGCCTTTTAAAAGCCAAAGTGTATAACTTTTGCACCACTGTCACCAAACGGAATTGAGAAAATAATGATTGCTTTCAAACGGGTTTTCCTTAACACTCCTTCTGTCTGCAGTGTTTACGTTTCTATAAAAATACAGTTTGACACTAATGTAAAAGGCTTCATTTGTTCATCAAAGTAAAAGAAACAAAACATAAAACAGTAATCAAATATTTACTCTAATTGGGGGTAAAAATATAGATTTTCCAATGCATCGCAATCTTCATTTGAACGATCTCAATATTGATTCTTAAATCTCTAGATCAAACTTTTAATCTATGCACAACCCTCCACTACAATGAAAAGATGTGCAACCCTAAAATGTATATATTTGGCAACTGACTGGTAAAGGTTTACATTTTACTCACCAATAATTGAGTAGTATAGTAGTGGACTATTCAGAAGCAAGATCCTTTCACTGCGTGTTGAGAGTAAAAGTTGTTCGGTCTAATGCGAGTCCAAAGACGAGATCCACACAACTCATTTGTCATTGAATAATGTTTCCTTTAATACCCTTTCTATCCTCTATATTCAGCTGATCAAAAACAACAAGTCCTCTATTGTTAATATGCCCTCATTTATATGCTCTATACAGAAATGCAGTTTTTGTTAAAGAGGCCGTACCAGTTGTTCAACAAATCAATATAAATTCTTGAAAATAGTACAAATTATGCAAATAAACATGGAACAAAAAATAATATATGAAATATAATATATTTTTTTATTGATTGAATTCATGGATGCAGCTCTTGCCTGAAAGCTAAGCTAAAGCTAAGCAGGGTTGAGCCTGGCCAGTACCGGGATGGGAGACCTCCTGGGGAAAACTAAGGTTTCTGCTGGAAGAGGGGTTATATGAGACGTTAAACTGCGGTGCTTTCTCTCTGTGGTCATTAGAAAACTCAAGGCATTTCTGGTAAAGAGTAGGGGTTTACCCTGGTGTCCTGGCCAAATTCCCCCATTGGCCCTTACCTATCATATCCTCCTAATAATCCCCATTCCTGAATTGGCTACATCACTTTCCTCTCCTCTCCATCAATAGCTGGTGTGTGGTGAGCGTACTGGCGCACCATAGCTGCCATTGTATCATCCTGTGGATGCTGCACACTAGTGTTGTTTGAGGAGATTCTCCCTATACTCTGTAAAGCGCTTTGAGTGCCTAGAAAAGCTATTAATGAAATTCTTAATTAAATTATTATTTGTTCTTTTAAAAAATATATAAAATGTGACCAAAATGATGAAAAGCAAATAAAATATAATTAGTCAAATTTATAATTTCGTAATGTACCTAGTCAGATGGTTCCCTGTATACAGGGCTGGACTGGGAAGAGAAATCGGAAAAAATCCAAAAGTTGAGCGGGAGGGGGTTTGCGGTCCTTTTCTGCATTGCTTTGTGGTCAGTTCTGCATAACGCAGCTCATTTTACCTTATCGTGACCCATTCAGACAATTTTGCGGCCGACCCACTGGCCCGCTCGGTTCTCCCGATGGTCAGTCTGTCCCTGGACGGCCCCAAAGTGCGGCGGCCCACCGAGAAAATGCCAGATTACCAGTCCATCCCTGCCTGTAAAATTAACAGCATTAGCTGAGAGAATTTCTTTCAATGGTAAGCAAAGGGGACGTTATAACTGAAATATACCCATATGAATCGTTATTGAATTGAAATCGGAATTGAATCAAATTGAGAGCTTGTGAAAAGGAATCGAATCAAATCTGCAAATCTATTTCAATAAGCCCTAATTTACACCAACATCTCTATTTGCTTCAGTCTGTACTGTCATCAGTGTTATTTCACCGTTCTCTCTCACTCTCTGTTTTCCTTAATGTCTTTTCTAGCATACTGCACACTTCTCATTGTATTTCCCATCTGTTCCAATTCTTTCTCTTTTTTATCTCTTCATTTCTCATCCTTTCCTCCATCCTTCTCTGTCAGCACTGGAAGGCAGAGGTAGGTTGTGTCTGTGATCACACATTTGCAGATTGACTAGTTTTATTACGTGAATGGGTTTCACGTGTACCCTTGCTTCCTAGAACTAACATGTACCCTCTCCTCAGAGTGCTGAGTGAACTTCTGTCTTTTCTTGCATGAAATGCAATTTCTCATATGCTTTCTACCTATGCTGCCACACTGTACTTGTTTCCCTCTTGTCTCCTTTAATGCTCACTGTATGCTCACTGCTTCTACTGCTTCTGTAGCGCTCACTGCTCCATACAGAATGAGTGTGAAGGAATTTTACACGTTATTTTCGGTATCACTTTACAATAAGGTTCCATTGGTTAACATTAGTTTATACATAGGGTATCATGAACAAACAATTAACAATATTTTGTTTACAGCATTTATTAATCTTTGTTATTAATAAATGTACAATTGTTCAGTATTAGTTCATGTTAGATCATAGTGCATTAACTAATGTTACACAAATTTTGATTTAAAAATGTATTAGTATATGTTGAAATTGACATAACTTTTACAACATTTATTAATTTTAATTACTGATCATTGTAAGTTCATGTTAACTAATGTTGACAAATGGAACCTTATTGTAAAGTATTACCTAATTTGATTTATGTTACAGTTAATACAGTATCATGTACAGTAATTCAATCTTGCTGGCTGTTAAATGCACAACAGTATCCTCAAATTATTGAAATCCTTGATTTAAGAAACACTACACTGTAAAACAAATTCTGTCGTTTTTACAAAAACAAGTAAAACTGCCAGAATAATTCTGTAAAAAATACAGTAAAAATGTAAACCACTTTACAGAACAACCTGAACATTTTACATTTGAAAATGCTTGTAATTTACACACTGGCACTGTAAAAAAAAAAAAAAAAATATATATATATATATATATATATATATATATATATATATATATATATATATATATATATATATATATATATATATATATATATATTTATTTATTTATTTATTTTAAAATATATATATATATATATTTTTTTTAAAGCATTGTTACATTTACAGTAAAAAAAAAAAAATCATAAACTTGATATTAGCCTTCTGAAACTGTAAAGATCTGTTTTTTACTTCACAAGGTATTTGTTAATCATCATAGTAATACAGAAGGGCACATGATGACATGAAGTTCATCAATAGTGGCTGTTCCAAGAGGAATGACCAATAAACATGTAGAGAGACAGCTCTCAGTGTCACTCACACAAACACTTAACAACATCAGGGTAGCACATGTGAAATTGATATAATGCAGTAAACATTAACTAAATTACATCAAATATAAAACAGAACAACCCAGTGTACGTAACTGCTATTAAAAATAAGATGAAATATAACTATTCACATAAAATATAATGAAATGTAATGTGTCACAAATGGAATTCTGGGAATGCCCGATTACGTTTTTTACTGTAATTTTAACAATAATTTACTGTAAAAAGTACATGTACTATCTTGTTAAACATAATGTAAAATTTTACCATGAATTATACTGGAGAATCTTACTTTTTACATCTAAAAAATTTTATTTTTACAGCTTTTTTTGTAAAAAACAACTTTATTGTCTTTTAAAATATATTAAAACATTTTATTGTATATTTTACTGTTAATATTTGTTAATCAATTAACATTTTATTTCTGTAGCAGTTTTACAGTATTTTACTGTTACAATTACAGACATTTTTTACAGTGTAGGTAGCCTTTCTATTGATTTAAAGGTGCAATGTGATGTTTATGCACCCACTGTAATATTGTGTCTCTATGAATTTTCACAACAGCAGGAGGCTTTTAGTATTTTGCAGATATGACTTACTATGGATAAGTCTTTAATTTGCATTGTTCTTTGTTCTTCAGAGGCGACTCTCACTTAAATTTGAATACGTAAATTAGCTTTGCTACTTGATTATTAACAAAGCAGCAATTATTGATCCATGTACAAATGGCCAGCCCTCTTATACATGTGTTCCTCCGAAGTTTGCTGGGCTCTCCCTGATTTTCATAAAATGTGTAACTATTACATATTTATTTGTGTAAAGGTTATGAATGACAAGGCTAGCCAGAGTAAGCTGCAGTGTACTTTAAGGAATGTTTCTATAAATGCTATTAACTGAACTATCATATTGAGAGCTCTGAGCGTGGACATTTCTGCATGAGAAAGGTCTGTCCATATGACCTTCACTCATACTTTCCTTAATAGTTGTGGCTTCTACAGTATGTTCCGTTTATAGTCTTAGTGCTTATAAGTTAGGGCCTTTTTGCTACACTTTGTGCATGAAAAAGAAGAAAAGAGGGTGGATTGAAGACATAAAATTCATGTTCATCATTAATATTCTGATTTATTTTTCAGGCCCAGCGACACATCACAGACCTGTATGAAGATCTCAGAGATGGACACAACCTCATCTCACTGCTGGAGGTGTTGTCTGGAGAGACACTGGTAAGTGTGTCAGTGCTGATCTGGGGTCAGATGTTCAATCCACAATTCCTGTTTAAACTCATTACCAAACCTTACCAACATCAAACTGATATTCTGCTTCTGCAAGGCTGTTTCTCAACCTGGGTCTGCTTCCTTAACATAAACCCCCTTCTTTTATTGAATCCTCTTGCTTCTTTGACCTTGTTATTTCATGTGTTTATTTGTAGTTACCCTTTTAATCTACATTTGATTGGATATTTTTAGAATTTTCACAGATTTGTTTTGCATGCATTTAAGTTTATGTTGACGGTTGACATTCAGATCTGTATGACCAGTTGCTTAAACCACACATGGGTGCTTTTTTAACTATGGACACTTATGACACTGTGAGCTAGAAATAAACACTCTTAAAACACAATTTTCACTCTCAATGATTATATATGCCTTAATGGAGAATTGTTTCATTATTTTCTGAAACGACAATACAATTTCCAGCACAGTTACATTTCCACCACATCTCAAATTATGTATTGTTTTTAATAGCATTATGTGGTGGAAATGATATTTTACACCTTTTTGGAGGGGAAAAGTGGACCTTACGAAGGCTAATTTTATAGCTAGCATTTTATGTATTCTAAATTCAATCAATTACAGTAACTAATATTTTCAAATGCGTCTCATAATTTATCTCAAGCATTGAAACCTTTGTCTGCTTAGTTACCAAGTAAACTTACTTGTGGTAAAATTTAAAGTGGTGAAATTATTGGTAGTGGTGGAAATGACAGCACAACTGAGGAACATCGTCATAATTTGGGTAAAAATGGATAAAAAATGTTTTCACTCAATAAATATTGATACTACTTATGTTTATTTTGCTCTTTGTTAAGATTGTCATAGTTTAAAATATAATAATTAATAGTTTCATGACTGATTTAGATTTTTTAAGATTGATAGTCTGGGTCTGGGACAGGAAAACAATCATATTTACACATAAAAGGCATTTGAAAGTATTGAAATAAACAAGGAAATGATAGCAAGACAAAAAGATCAAAAAGTAAGCTATCAAAAAGTTTTTTTTTTCCCTTCTTCATCTTACATTCATCCACTGGGACATAAAAGTGGCCAAAGTTGAAGAAACACCCACATACAGTAAGGTATCAGTAGGAACGAATGTCTTCCCAAATCTTCCCATCCTGATCACTTCTATTGTGACTGTTTCTCTTTTGCATTTCGGCTCACACATTTAAGACATTAGCAATCTTACATTTTCTGCCTCAGTTTCAACTCTGCACTGGTTTGACACCCCTATCAACTTCCTGTTTGCTCATCTCTGCCCTGACCTTGACCCCTTTGCCTTTGCCTCCTCTCTTGTGATGCTCTTGCTGTGGTAGCCGAGGGAGCGTGACGTTGTCAGGATTTCGCGGTTGGTGAGTTGGGTCTGAAAATTTTCTCGCCTCCCTGGGGCGGGGGTGTGTGGCATGTGTCAATACCAGGGGACCTGTATTGTGCATGATGTCACTTCCTTTGCCATGCTGCTTGATTATGGTGCTGTCCTCCCCCCATGTTAGAGAAAGTCTCAAAATGTAGAGTTCACTCAAAAATTTTAATTCTACCATTTACTCACCCTTGTATCATTCCAAACCTTGACTTTCTTCCATGGAAAACAAAAGAAGTGGCCACGGGCTGCTGTCAAAGCCCAATGAGGACAAAAAAGCATGATGAATTCATTATAAAAATGGTCCATATGAAAAAAAGCCAATAGGGAGAGCAATAAGAGGAGGACAGGTGAAAGCGTGTGAGAAAACCATTACCGTAATCAATGTCTCCCCAGGAGCGATCCGCATTCCCATGGAGATGCAGATTACGCAGAATTTATGTGGTTTTTGTTAGTTTAGAATTCATGATCCATTTTATGCATTGTTTTATGTTTTCTCATGTTTGCGGACATGGTGCTTTTTGCCCATCTCCATTGAAAGCCCAAGTGACATCATGCACTGCAAGCCAGTATGAGCCTGGCTTATAGGAGAGCTTTAGCTTTTGATTGGCTATATATTGTAATGACTGACAAACGTCATTGCATGTTCATATTGCGTTCTGGTGCATTTTGTTCACACTTTGTATTGGGTGATGTTTCATTCAGATAATAGATGACAAATAAATATAAAGATGGAAAATCTCTGGTTCTTGCCTTAAGAAAAATAAAAGATAGTCTAGATTATAAAGGTTAAAATCTATTATGATGCAGTCCTATTTAAGTCTATTGCTCGTAGATTAGGTTGTGAATCCGGTCAATGTTTTTAAAGTTAATGCAGTGAAATTATGCTTGCTGCATGCTGTAATTTCTTTTGCTAATTTCTTACATTTTAAAAGTAATAGTATATAG
Source organism: Xyrauchen texanus (assembly GCF_025860055.1). Taxonomy (NCBI): domain Eukaryota; kingdom Metazoa; phylum Chordata; class Actinopteri; order Cypriniformes; family Catostomidae; genus Xyrauchen; species Xyrauchen texanus. The sequence goes on along the minus strand of NW_026266652.1, from coordinate 9,615 downwards.
TGGAATAGTATTTTTTTTGAAAGCTCCTTTATTCTACTGTACATACTGTATGGTGCTGAGCACACATTCATGAGCACAGTCATGTTGAGATCATATGGTCAGCCGAATATTACTTGCTTTTTCTCGATAATCCTTTGTAATAGGATGCTTTCACTGGCGAAATAAATTAATCACTGCTGACAGTGACTGAGAACTTCTGATGATTGCTAGGTGTCCTCACAACATAAACACAAATGTTACTGAGTGCACTTTTAGTGTAATTAACACAAGAGGCTTCTCCTCATGATCACATCTGCAGTATTTCTTTGAGAACTCATCTTCCTTACTGATGATTTCTCTACTTTTTTTTTCAGCCCAGAGAGAAGGGCCGCATGCGCTTTCACAAACTACAGAATGTACAGATCGCACTGGACTTCCTCAAACACAGACAGGTACAGTGGACCAAACACCTGATAATCCAATTTTATACATATTCTCAACCTCGGTTTCTACCATTGGCATTGTTGTTTCTCGCTTCATTTCTTGCCTCAAACACACCTCAATGTTGCAACAGGTGAAACTGGTGAACATCAGAAATGACGACATTGCGGATGGAAACCCCAAGCTGACCTTAGGGCTGATATGGACAGTCATCCTTCACTTCCAGGTCTGGTGTTACAGAATACTTAAATAGTTTTATTTATATATTTTTATAAATTTATTTCGCTATTTTTATTACATAATGAAGCGTTCTAAGTTAAAGCGAGGGTATGCAAAGAAAAATGTGGTGCTATATGTTTCGGACTTGCTTATAGCAAAAGGTCCCATGTTATGCACCAAATCTTAATTTTGTTCTGGTTATTATTGGGATTATGTTTGAACAATAAACTGCATCTGGAATTTTTTTCATTTTGGACTCGTGTAGCCACAATATCTGTACCTGTCATAGTAAGGAAAGTCTAAGAATTTATTTGACTGATTAATTAGTTATTGGCATTTTCCACCACCATAGTTGTTGGTATCGGCAGAGTCCACTACTGTTTGTCCTCTAGTACATAGTGACTCACTTTAGTGCTTAGTGAAGCACCCAAAATGTCATAAAAGTAGTTCAAGTGCATTATACAGTATACCAAGTGTTTTGAAGCCATACGATCAGTTTGCATGATGAACAGACTGAAATTCTATTCACTCTCAAATTAAATTATTGATAAAGTTCGTAATCAGCCCTGAAATCAAATATGGTGATTATATACAATAAAACCTCATTTTTTTCTTGCATGTCTCCTGACCAAATGTCACTAATTCAATGTATTACAGTAATATTTTTTTAAGCTGTTGATATTTCAACTAACTTCACATGACAGTGAATCAGAGAGAAAAGTTAGAATCAGACATTTAGCCAGTCATCCATCTTCCATTCTTAATCGGCAAGTGTGACAGACCTCCGACAGAAGTGGATGACATTTCAACAAAAACATTTTGGTCATCCCCTACCTACAGTAAATAGAGTTGTTTCAAGCTAGCTAGCGAGACACTGCCTTTACACACTCTCTTTGATTTTGCTTCACTTGTTTGACAGATGTTTACACACCTTTTCATGGTACAGTCTCCCAGTTTGCTTCTGTAACAACACAGGCACGTGTGCTGACTTGTGGCTTGGGATACTGTATCATTTGGCATCATTATTATGGAGATCATGTTTAATTTATGTACATATAAAAATTATTTAGCAGTTTGTACAAAAGACAATGACTTTAAGTCTCAAGAGGTGGATCAGCCCACCCACAAAACACCCACAGAACAGATAAGTGTTTATTGCTTTATTTTCATACGTGGCCTCAGGTTAAATTCTGCGCAAACTTGACTTCCATTCATACAAAAAATGTTAGACAAAACAATGAAGAGAACCAACAGGAACTTTCTTTTGTCCCTGGTACAGATGGTTGGTTCTCTGTGCCAAGACAATATTATCTTTGGGTTGCCAGCCAAATGTTTTGTTTTAATATGGAGAAACTGGAAACAGTTACTCAAATTTTTTGCATGAATTTGGTTTCTTACCAAAAAAACAAAAAACTAAACGGAAGCAGCCTCCTTTGATGTCACATTGGGCCTGTGGGGAGTTATAAGCTGGGAATGTGTCCATTTCAGTTGGTGACTCAAATCTTCCCTTAAGGAAGTCACTGGCATGGCAGTTTGTTGACTCATAAGACCAACCCTTCTTTTTTTGTTGTGCAAATATGGGGTTGGAAATCGAGAACTGATCCTTATTCAGAACTAGTTCCATTTCCATTTTTTCCATTGAAGTGTGTAATGTCTGCTCCACTAGCGCCACCAAACGGAATTACAAAAATAAACAATGGTTTTTAAAAAAGCTTCCTAAATATGCCCCCCCCCATCTGCTGTTGATCGAACGAGTTGCTTAAAACAAAATGTTATAGTGCCACAGATACATGACTCTGAATAAAAAGCTGGGATGGTAAATGGTCTGCACTTATATAGTGCTTTTTTATTAACCTTAGAGGTTACCAAAGCACTTTACACTGTGTCCCAATCACCATCCATACTCACATTCACACACCTTGCAAGGTGCTAGCCTGCCATTGGGAGCAACTTAGGGTTCAGTGTCTTGCCCAAGGACACTTCGGCATGTGGAGCCGTGTGGGCCAGGATTCGAACCACCAACCCTGCGATTAGTAGCCGACCTGCTCTACCATCTGAGCCACAGCCGCCCCAACTGGGGATAAGAAATAGTATTTAACCACAGAAAAAGTTAAACAGTTCAGCTTTAAATACCAGAACCAAATGATTTTCATGATGTTTAGTTCCATTAACGGTTCTGGAATGTCTGCATTCTTCCACCGATTCTGACTGAACACGTAATATAATTTGCAATATATACATCAGAGCCATCTTAAACTTTGCCCTTGTCATGATGATCAGCATCTTTTATTCTGTTCCGTGCACAAGAATCAGCCTGCAACATTTTTCCTTCTCAAATTTCCAAAAAGAATCATAAATTGAATCATTCAGAAACTGTAATCATTAAGTGGAATCGGTATCTGAACTAGAACCACTTTTTACGATTCCTTTCCAAATTAAAATGTCTCAATCTTTCTATTTTCATTTTTAAGAGTAATTATTTTCAAGGGAGTTGCTTCAGCAGTCTTTATGTGATTTCACAGAAGCATTTCTAATGTAGGAAACATCTGTATCAAGCCAGAAACCACAAAAGAAACTAGACCAAAAAGACCAAGTGCCGCATACCATATGCCACTATTCTGTGTAAAATACTGTCATAACAACACAACATAGGTTTTCTATTTGAAATAAACGAAAGTTGTGCAATTGTGTATTGTGTAAATAGTTTCACATAGCAAAGATTTTGCATTAAAAATAAATTATTCTCTTGGTGCTCGTAAAACTAGACTGAGACTGAGAGGGTGGAGGATGTGTTTCCATGATGTGTGATTTACTGTGTACATCCTCAGTATAAGGATTCAGTGTTTTAGATTGACCAGACTTCCCTACAAAACAGCACTCTTATAATTGGAGGAAACTCGAGTTTAGCTGTTGGGTTGTTATTACCCACAGGGGATTTCTGACAATGAGTCACCAGAGGAACATACACATGCAAAATCGCACACTAAAAATTGAACAAACCTCTTATTATAAATGAATCTTATGATCTGTCAACCACAATGTTTGTCCATAGTATCATAGCAACACCAGTGAGGGTATTTGAGTTATACTTTCCTATATATACTAATAATAACTAATAATTGTTTAGGGGAGTTAGGAAATCCACTACATTTTTAGTTTTAAAATGGGTCTAGGAATATATATAAAACAAAAATTCATAAGAAATACCATAGTTGGTTTATATAAACCAAAGTTTCATTGATTTATCCGTGGTAAATATGAACCATCCGTGGTTTTACATTTTGTTACTATGGTCGTACTACAAGTACTTCAGTTAAACCATTGAAGAACTATGATACATTTTGATAAAGGCTAGCTCAAACCCTTATTCTGCAGTTCCTTCCTGACCATTGCTTTGCCTTTCTTTGCCATATCAGATCTCTGACATCCAGGTGAATGGTCAGTCAGATGATATGACCGCCAAGGAGAAGCTGCTCTTGTGGTCTCAACGCATGGTAGAGGGCTACCAGGGCCTGCGCTGCGATAACTTCACCACCAGCTGGAGAGATGGCAAGCTCTTCAACGCCATCATCCATAAACAAAGGTAAAAGGAGGTCAGAACCTTGGCCTAGTGGTCAACATCACACACACTGAGCCATGTTACACATGAGGGAAATGGATTGAAATCCAGCTTGCATCGCGTCCCAATCCCATTCCCCCATCTTCTCCTCATAATTTCCTGTCAGTTCTATACTTTGTATCAATAAAAGTGCAAAAAGCCCCCAAAATCTTGTAAAATAAAGACTGAAATGAAAACAGCTCCTGAGAAATTAGATATAAATGGCATGAATGCTTGTATCTAGGGGTTGTAGCAGACAAGTCCATTTTGAAGTTCATGTCCCAAATTGCTTGCTCTACTCAGTCACTATTTCAACCACAGACTCCTTCTACTCCTTGTCATGTCTAATTTATGTGCCAATTTCTGACTTTAACTAAGATGTTTTAGACAAGAAACAAGACCAGTCATGCCATTTCTTCAGGTTGTCAGACCTGCTAGTGCCTCCTTGTGCATACTTTGTAGTCACACATTGGACTAAAACAAGAAACATGATATGTCATGCTATGACTTTAGAATCACTGACCCGTTAATGCCTTCTTATGTATACCAATCAGTTACACAAACATTTGCTTTTGTTTAATATTACTTGGATTTTAATTGGAAGTATCCTAGAACTGGCACTTCAGAAAAGAAATGGGAATCCAAAAAATGAGGGCATAGCATGTTTGATTTGAAAGGAACCCCAAAAACTCTAAGATTTGAGGAAATAAGGAGCAGTTCACCTTCGCTATCTCTCGCAACTTAAACAACAACTCAGTTTACAGATTAGCTTGTTATTTTGATGTACTGTAAAGACAAACACCATTGGAGGTTCGCTGAAGCTCTTGAAACTTGATGATTGACACAAGATTGAGGACGTTTTCTCTGAGGATTAAGACTGCTACCCGTTGGTTTGGAACGTGATTCTTATCGCAAAATAAACATTCTAATGTAGAATTCTGTAGATGTTACTAAAAATGGGAAATCACATTCACGATAAAGGAACAGATTGATAAGTCTGTTCCACCAGACATTCATCACAATGTTTAGTCTGAAGAAGAAGTTCCGCTCCAAGAGGATACGTAGCAGCTCGTCCAGTCATGGGTCATTCAGTGACCTAGCGGACCGGGTGGTCATGCTGTGCGAGGATGTTCCTTCAGAGACTTCTTTTGATTCAGGCCAGGGGTCCATCAGCCCTGGAGGTCGCTCGAGCGGTGGATCCCAGAGTGGAGACCTTGAACAGGGCATGGAGCAAAGACCTCCAACCCTTTGCGCAGACAGGTTCTCTTACCGAAAGGTGTACGTCTCAGATATGGAGCCTCCCTGGGGGCAGCCATATTACCTGCTCACCCAGAGAGCCAATCAATTGTATGAATGCTTTATGCTGACTTCTGCTTAATAGAAATTATTATAAAACATTATTCAAAGGGATCAAAGAAATTCTGCCATGTCATCCATCATAGCTTTGCAATTTAATTGAAATTTGTCTAAAGTATTTGGACATTTAAACCACACTTAGAAATATGTGAATGTTTGTTTTTGCATGAGATAACAAACTACATAATACAAAAGGTTGAGAGCATGCATTATTATCGGAGGCCAACAAAAATACTTGATTTCCTGCACTTTTGTGTTTGCAGTATGAGGCTCTTCATGCTTATAAGAGGCTATAGGGTCCTATAAGTGCATGTAGTATTTCACTAATAAAGGCTTTTAGCCATGCTTACTTTGGAGTGAGTTTAAGTCACATAAGAAAGATGCTTTTTAAGTTCTGTGAATGGGAATACATGCTCATGTCTTTGCCTGCCTAGTCACTAGCACATATCTCGTGTTTACACTGCCTCCAGGTTTGGCTAGGCAATGTGCAATAAAATATATTACCTATAACAGTGTGCATAACAGCTATGTGTCAAAATTAGATCATAGGAAAATTCCAAAGATTAAAAGTCATACCTGTGGCTTTTTTCTTTGTAAAAATATTTGTCTTGCAGCATTACTTTCAGTAAAACATTTATAAACATAGAAAAAGGCCTACATATGAAAGATGAGTATGTACAGTATGTAATCAATACTTTTTAATATAATTAGAGTCTTTGACAGGTTTTCCAAACACTCCCTATCTGCCACAAAAAGATGGAACCACGGTAAACTCACATCATTGGTTGAGCCAATGTTGATTTATAGGGCTGGTAGCGATGCTTAAAAAAACAAAGCAATGTTTGATTGCGCCACAGAGCCACAGTATTTACACTTCAGGTAAATCAACCAACGAATGGCTTACTTTACATATTAAGCTGCAATAGGAGAAAGTATTTTCATAGTATCATATTTAAGATTTTTATGTTTGTTTTTAGAACATGCACTGACAAGGACCCTTATACAACTGTTTCTAATATCCTATTAAAACAATATGTCCACATTTCTGTCAATGCCCTCCTACAACTACTCCCATGTGTCTCCTCCTATTAAAATGTTTTTTCCTGTCTCTTGCTAGGCCGAATTTAATTGACATTAATAAGGTGTACAGACAGACCAACCTGGAGAATCTGGAGCAGGCCTTCAGCATAGCAGAGAGAGACATGGGTGTCACTCGTCTGCTCGATCCAGAAGGTACTACATGCATTTTGTGACTTGTTATTCCAAAGTCTGAGTTGATTTTGGTTTCATTTGATCTTCTTGAATGTTATAATACATTGGAAATAAAAAAACAAAAGTAAACAATCCAAATTGAAATCAAAGCACACTGAAGCAGCAGACCATCCCTCAAGTTCACAACACCTGGGCTTTATTACATCACCTAACCAGTAGAGGGATCACATATACAAGAAAAACATATAAGAAAAACGCAAACACACAAAATAAGAAAATATATAGAAAAGGCTTCTTCAGATTCTTCATGATTTTCTCTTATCCATTTTAATATAATAAATAGGTTCTAGATCTTTAGGTATCAAATGGATCTTACTGTCAGAAGTTACTCTAACTTGTAAATGATTGTCCATGTGAGTGTAACAGTGTAAATGATCCTGTGCATAACAAGTTAAATTTATTAACAACCAACAGTCTTGCATGCATTCCCAGCTATAATTGTTTCTTTTATTTCTGTTTCTGTTGAGTAATGTATATTCTGATGTATGTGTATTCTATGTTTTTCTGTAGATGTAGACGTGCCACACCCAGATGAGAAGTCCATCATCACGTATGTCTCCTCTATGTATGACGTGATGCCCAGAGTTCCTGATGTTCAGGATGGCGTCAAGGCCAACGTGAGTGTAAAAATGCCAAATAAATAAATTAACTATCTAACTAAATGTATGACTAAATAAATGTCGGTAGGTTGGTAGGTATTAATGTGCGGTAACTCGTCATGGGCTTAACTCGTCAGACTAAACTTTCTCCTATTGACATGTTAATTATTTAATTTGTGTTATCTATAGTTCATTTCTTATTCTATTACATAGTAAAGATACTGTGGGAGTTTTCTTGATGAATAAGGATATTGCATTATATGCAATCAAAGTATGTATATACAGTCTGTGTGATAGAGTACTATTATGTGATTATTTGAACATTATTATATGAATATTATGGGTACAGGAGTTGGAGTTGCGCTGGCAGGAGTATTACGAGCTGGTGACCATGTTATTCCAGTGGATCAGACATCACATCATTGTGTTTGAGGAACGAAAGTTCCCCTCAAGCTATGAGGAGATTGAGGTCAGTCCTTAAATTCATATTTGCATATTTGCATATTTGCATGTGTCCTGTAGAAAAACAATCAAAGTTGACTTCTGATAAGTTGTATGTCCATTTATCTTTTTCTGCTAAAGGTTCTTTGGCGTCAATTTTTAAAGTTCAAGGAGACTGAACTACCTGCCAAGGAGACTGACAAAAATCGCTCCAAGCTCATTTACAAGTCTTTTGAGGTAAATGAAATTCACCACATGTAGTAATAAATGCCTTTTATGCAAGTATACAGTACAAGTCTTTTGTTTTTTTACATAACACTGAATTTCCTATGAACTTGTTTTACAATGATTTCACCTGGGTTTGTTTGGAACCAGGGTGCAGTGCAGGCAGGTCAGATTAAGGTTCCTCCTGGTTACCACCCCTTTGATGTGGAGAAGGAGTGGGGCCGTCTGCATGTGTCCATTCTGGAGCGAGAGAAACTGCTGCGCTCAGAGTTTGAACGGTGAGACCATGCTTCTCTTCATATCTGTGTACTGGCTTCTGAAACATTGATTTGACGTCCAAGATTTTGTCTATATGTTTACTTGTTCAGTGACTAATTTAAATAATTTCAAATAATTTAATGGTGGAAGTTTGCAATAAGAAGGCCACTGGTCAATACAAGTATTGTAAATTGCTCTTTACAATCCCCTTATTTATTTAGATCAGATTTGTGTGCATACAACTTTATGATAAATTATACAACAATAATACATAATTATCAGATATTAAACAATAACCTTCTGCATAATTCATTTTCATAAATATTTTTGGTATTTTAGATATAGTTAGTATTTAATATTTAAAAATGTTTTAATATTTTAATATTTCTTTGTTTTATGTCAGATTCTTTCCTTTGGAATCTGGTTCTCTGTTATAATCTATGCATCAACTTAACATTACTCTCTAACTCTAAGCTTTTAAAATAGTGTTGCCATCCAAACAAATACTTAAGATATATATATATTTATACGTGTCATATGTTTGTAATTAAATGTTATTATACGTGCCTCAAGCAAACAAGGCATCACTTTTAGAAAGACTTGTCACAAGATAGTTGAGCTGCTGATCTGCAGGAACTTTATGAGTCAGTGATCAGTTACGGCATCAATTCTGAATAGGGGATATGATTCTGTGCATCTTCCATTCTGGAAACATTTAAACAGGCTGGGATTTAGCATTATTACGATTATTAGTTATGGCTTTTATGAATGACAGCCATGGATTGGAGTTCCTGCTACGCCAAAGGAGGACGTAAGTGATTTAGCTGACCTCTTGATTGACTATCATGTGTAATGCTTCTGAAAAGTGAATATTGTTTAGTTTAGCCATTGTCCAATCAATGTATTCAGAATGTTACAGGGCCATCATCATTTTTCCATTTAGTGAAGTGTGTCTTTTTTGTTTGCTGATTTCTGTGTTTGTTGTTTGTGCAGGTTGGAGCGTTTGCAGAGAATAGTCAGTAAGGTACAAATGGAGTCAGGTGTGTGTGAGGAGCAGCTCAACCAGGTGGAAACACTGTTACAGACGGTGGGATATATACATGTACCTCAGACAAATTTAGTTGTAAAAATTTAGATCTGAGACACACAGAATACCTCAAAAGAATCCTGTAGCATTCATAAGCAAACAACATTTATAAATATTCGCTTCGGTTTTAGGATGTACGT
>NW_026266651.1:0-25000 GCF_025860055.1 Xyrauchen texanus | reverse complement strand
TGAGGTCAAATGGAACAGAAGTAGCCTAGGGCAGGTTGTATAAACATAGCATTAACGTAAGACTTCATGTAACAATTAGTCTGACTAACTAAAGACCCATATAAAGCCTGTTGCAAGAAACAAGCTCACAGTTGGGCTTTAAGTAAAACAGTCTAATCCACATTGCATTGTGGGAAAAGACAATGAACAGCTTAAAAAAATGCCAGACAGTGGACACCTTTAATACAGTTTTTATTTGCTGATTAGAGGAATATAAAACTTCAAAATTGATTCTAATGAACAAATTTAGTGATTTTAACCCAAATAATAAAAAACAAAAACTTAAAGAATTTTGTTACCATCATAAAAGTCAAATCTTCTACAAAGTCTCAAGTCAAGCCCCTTTTAAGGGGCTTTTCCACTGCTCGGTACAACTCGACTCAACTCTGCTTGCTTTTTGGGGGTTTTCCACTGTGCTTGATACCGGATACTTTTTTGGTACCACCTCGGTCGAGGTTCCAGAGAGTTTTAGTAACAGCGATAGCAGTATCATTTGTTCACGCGACTTCCGAATTGTGATAAAAAGAAATGGCTATGTGCAAAACTCAGCCATGGTCAATAAACAAGGTGCAGATGGTCTTCTCGTTAGTGATGAGCGAAGCGAAAAAGTCTCTCAGGAAGTGTCTCAGCTGTTGGCCACACACGGCTACCTCCGGACCTGCCAACAGTGTAGGGAAAAGTAAAAAAAACCATAAGTGACTACAGAACCATCAAGGAAAAGTGGAAGTGGTTCGATCAAATGGACACCATCTAAACCGGCGAGCAATTGGAGGGAGTGTGCCCGGGACTGGCGTTGATCCATGATGGAGGATGGTACGTTTTGTTATGTTAACTCTATACTCTGCTTGAAAGCTTCACTTTATTTAGTTGACCAGCTACTGGAAGCTTACTTCTAAAATAACCAGTCCAATTTAACGGTTACACTTGTGTGAAATCACCATGCAACAACTGCTTTAGGCAGCACAATGAGCTAGTAGCTAACAGCTAGCGGTCATGTTATTGTTTTGGTCAGTTTGTGTCGCGTTTAAGATGATGTCACTGGAGTAGAGGCGGTGCAACTATGACGATCAGCCTATAATCCCACCCACATTGAGGCGGCACTAAACTGCAGTGGAAAAGTGCCATTAGTCCTCAACTGAAGTCCCAACTTGCTCAGCTGAGTTATTTTCCATAGCAAGTTACAGAATGTAAACAAAAGTTAGCCTGGGGGTCTGCTGTCTTAAATGTTGGTCTTAAATTAGACCAATCTAAGTTTTTATGTAACTGACTGAAAAAGTTAAGAGCAATATTTTAGATGACTAACTCGTCAGGCTTACTAGTAAAACAGTTTTATACAATGATAAAAGCTTCTCAGACTAGTTTACTCTCCTTATTAGATGGTGGCTGTGAGGCAGTCTTTCTCTATATTTCTCCTGCCCTGCTCCGAGTCATGCTCTGCTGACCTTAAAAGGAAACTCTGGGCCTGAGGAAGGCTAAAGCTCTTTAAATCACCAGTCAAAGGGCTGTTTATTTTAGCAGCCTAAAGAGGATGCTTTCACAATTCTTGTCGAGCAAAGGAAAGAACGCTAGCGCAGAGGATGGGCCTGTCGAGCTTGCCACATCCTGACCGTCAAAAGTACAAACATCACCACAAAACAGGCAAAACATGCAGTCATTGTTGATCTCAAATGATTTAACACAAGATTAGGGTACCATTCAAGAGTACAGAGAGCCCAAATCAAGCATGGAATCAACTATTTAAGCAGAGGAAACAACTTATAAAAAGGATATAAAACTTTATAATTCCCTCATACTTGGCAATCTACATCACCTGAAGCTTTTTGGAAAGTTTAGAGTGCATCTGGACTGCGAGCTATGTAATTCTTCCTCTCCTCAGTCAAGCGCGAATTGCAATGCTGGTCTCATGCATCAGAGTTTTATGTGATCTCATGTTACGTTAAATGAGATTAAATGACTATTTGACAACAACATTTTTTTTTGTCAACGTTATCGATATGGAAACATGCCTACCAGCATGCTCTAAACAGCAAACACTCCATCACAAAAACATTATCAGATGCAGAAGAGCCCCTATAGAGAAAGCATATTCTGCTCTTAAATCTGCAATGAAAGTTTGATGTGCTCTGGAGATGAAATGTCCTCCAAAAAACTAAAACCGTACCCATATTACGTTACATTTGAAGTACATCAACCAAAAGCATCCAGAGCCAGATAAATAGATATGGTCTGTTTTGTTTGCGACACTTACAGAACAGCTGCATGGGTGAATGGACGAAAAAACAAGTTTGTTTGTTTGTTTTTCTGTTCAGGTTGTCACTGTGTGTCCATGGCTAGGCCTGTGGCTTTTGTAAGCAGACCTTTGTGGGACAATGGACATTGTAGGATTAAGGAGGAGACCAGTGCTTTAATGCAAGCCTGAGGGCACAACCATCCTTTATCCCACCTCTCTTCTGTTTGCGGGCCTCTCTTTATGTTGTACCCCAGGGCATCAGATTACAGGAAGTGCCACCATTTCCACAATCCAGTCAGCTCCATTTCCCGCCCATCCCCCGCCCTATGCCACAAAGTGCCTCTCTCGTCAGATAACACTGCCTGCCTCACTTATCCCGCTACATGTCTGACTGCAGCCACGATGCCTTGTCTGAATATTGAACACAAAGCAGAATGCACACATAACCGCTGGGGGACTGTAGAAGGTAGTGGACACAAAGAAGAAGAAAAAACACAAATATGCTGTGCTCACACTGCATTATCAGGAGCCAAAACGGTGTTTGAGGCATGTATTGTTCCTTCCATCTGCATTTGAAAGATGGTGTGATGGTGATATGACACAAAGCAGGATCCAACCTGTTGTATTTCAAGCATCAGTGACACCAGCTTGCTTCTAGTTATATCTTAGCCAGGCAAATTAAATTAAGCAATCCAATCTGTCACATTCACAGCTGAGGAACCTGACACTGTCTTCTGACATCAAGAGGAAGAGCCAGAGACTATAAAAGAGCATGTAATAAAGTAGCAAAAGCTGCTCACTGCTCCTCTTCAAAAGCATCTACATTATTGATCACACTAGCTTTTGACGGGACCCTTACATCCCCCCTCTACCTACAGTAACTGCACAATCAAAGAGGGCCGAAGACGGAGCCAGGGGGTACCCCATTATGGACACCATTCCACTGCACTCAAAGTAACAAACAAAAAATTAAAAAATAAATAAAAATGCATAAATGTCATGTGATGTAGCAATCAAGTAAAAGGTATTAAAGTGTACAATTATTCATCAATTACATATTTTTCAAGGTGATTTTTTTATATGAATTTTTGAGTGAAGAATATCAAGATGTTTTATCAGGGTTACACCAAATGCTCTGAATAAAATTTACTTAATATAATAATATGTCAAAATAACAGATTATGCTTTCAGTTATCAATAAGCATACATTACTCATAGCTCCGTATTACACATTTTACCATGTTTATATCCATTCCACCTATACTTTTCTTGAGCATGACCTATACAGCCATGAGCATTAGCCACCTTGGAGCCTGGAACTGCGAGCCTGTCTGAAATAATGGTTTCTTGGTAACAGTCTACTTTCATATCTAGGGTGATCTGATGGGAAAACCTATATTAAACTCAAAAATATACTTCGTTTAGATGCTAACACAGAGTCTGCATACAGCTGAAAGCTAACCATCCAAAGTATCCATTTACCATGTGCGCATCTGATGGGAAAGCCTATATTAAACTCAAAAATATACTTCGTTTTGATGCTAACGCTGAGTCTGCATACAGCTGAAAGCTAACCATTCAAAGTATCCATTTACCATGTGCACATCTGATGGGAAAACCTATATTAAACTCAAAAATATAGTTCGTTTTGATGCTAACGCAGAGTCTGCATACAGCTGAAAGCTAACCAAAGTATCCATTCACCATGTGCGCATACACAGGAGGTTGCAGCATACACGCTACGACTGCAACAGGATAGTGACAATTACTCTACAGGAGTTTAGAACCATAAACATGTCTTTATTTCTCTTTAGACTCCAGTTATACAAATACTGCCATCTCCTGACCTCCTACGAGATTTGCGTCACGTGTCCGGTGCGCAGAAGCTCAGCATTCGTGTCTGACCAAAGTATAATTTGGGCTTAAGTTGGCCTCAAAATATTCAGATAGTTGTGATGAAACCTCTACTGAAATCAACAAGAATAAGTGCACACAAACACAAGTGCATTAGCATGGTGTAAGATAGATATGGAGAGGGGGGATAGGATCGGCCCAACGTGAGTAGATTAGTCCATCTGGCATACACATACAGCTCAGCTCTGCTAAAGCCTACACTACTGCAAATGTGGCAATCTATGAGGAGAGATATTTAAAAACAAGAGCAGCAGATGAAGAAAATAAACTATGATAAGGAACAGTTATATGTATTTTATAGATAAAATATTAAGTGTGTGAGAAGGAACAAAACTGCATAAAAGACTCAGTGAATTGAGAATCTGCACCACTCCTGACACAGTTTCCAGTGTTGTTCTACAGCACAGTCGCACTTGGCTCAAACGCTCTCCAAACACCCAATATTCCCTGTTGTCAAGGCAACCACTTTTCTGGACTATTCACCTTTTTCCTGAACACGCAAGTGTTCCACAATTTCCAGTCTCCAGTGTTTTCACTCTCATCTGTGTATATTCTTAGCGTGTAATGTGATGTTGAATGAGTATTACATTTGCAAAAATTAAGTATAGTGCCGATACTTCACATAGTCAAGAATTGTTTTTATTGACAGTGCATGTAGATGTCGTTAAGCGATGGTCCGAGCTTAGTTACGTTGACATCATTAACTACTTTGAGTTATGACAGCACAAGTTGAGAGTGAAATTAATTTAACTCCAAAAATATACTTAAATGGTTGCTGTTCTCCATCTGAATCGCTTGTTTCAGTTGTTTTTATATTGCGTCTCGAGATCAGAAACATAAAACAGGCAATTAGAATAGTCATGGTGATGTTCAGTGGTTGCTCAGGAAAACTGTGTATAGGAAAAAAAACTACTTTCCATGAAACTTAAGCATCTGGTAAAATAGTGTGATATAGATGAATATCTTTGACAAATAATGTAGCCTTAATTTAACTGTCATGCATCAGTGAAAAGACAACCTCTCTCAGCCAACTATCCTGATGCTGGTACTAGTTCAAGCCCTGATTTACAGTCACCACAGCAACTGTATATGGCAATCTTGCATTCTTCCTGTGTCTAGGCAATTCAAGGCCTGAATGCTAGACTGTCATAATGTCTTTGCAGGTTTAGCTGTGGCAGTTAATAACACCTCCGTTAACAACCCTATTACTATGGACTATTCGTTCTATTGCAACAGCCAAGAAAGAAGTGAAAGTAATGAACCAAGCAGAGCTCATCTCCAGTAAAAGTATGCGTCTAATGACACAGCTCTTACAATGAAGTTAGGCAATACAACTGCCATAAAGGATCCATTTTACTTGCACAAAACAAGCATTTGCAGTCAAAAATCAAAGTTTCTTAAATACTGACGTATTTACCCGGATCGGGTCTCGGACCGATGAGCCCGAACTATTGCAAATTTGATACCACCTGCTAGTTATGGTCGTTACCATCAAGCTCAAAGAATGACATAAAAGAACCTTTAAAGCGCCATTAAAATATAACTTGTGCATTTTATTCAAATAAACTTGAAGACATACAATAGCTTTGTAAATAGAAAAGGCAGTTTAATAAATAAACATACAGTCTAATACAATATCAACGCGACTAGGAAGCCTAGTTTGCACAGCACTCAAAATGATCATTCGGAATAATGGACAAAGTTAAAGAAAGGTTTGAAGGAAATTTGAAAATATGCAAACAAACGCAGGAGATCTGAAGATGTGCGTATAATATGTTAAATAGCAGATAGTGGCCTGGAGTTTGTGAAATGCTCCTTTAAGTTCTAGACTCTGAAGCTCTCGTCCAATACACTTAAGATTCAGGGACGAATGGGACTGCAGAGGCACAGAGTGGTGCATAAACACGGGCACAGCATGCAGACAAGCCAACTAGTGGGGGAAGAAAAAAAAATCTTATTAGGTTGTAGGGTAATGTTACAGCTAGCGTAACACTCGACAGCAAAGGCAGCACATTAGGCCAAAAGTAAACGCACTCAAAGTAGAAGCCCAGGGAACTATTCCACGTTAAGCATTCACATTCACCACTTGTAAATAACAGGAGAGGGGTATAGCAGCTTCTGGGAACATAATCTTCTCACGTCAACTCGCCTCTTTCAACTGGGCCGAGTGAAGGCTCACTGTAATTGGGTGAGAGCTGGGTTTCATGGTCCTATTGCAAATAGTGACACAGAACTCTGGCCAGGGTCTCAATGTAATGGAAGTTGATGAGCAGGGCAAACGAAAGGTGTCGGGTGCGTGTGGTCCAGCAGTCACCTTTCAGAGGACCCTCGTCTTCGGCACGGCCCTTATGTCACGTCTAATTCCCACCCATCAAGCAAGCCTTCCACCACCCACCACCGAACACAACTCCTCCCCCATTTTCTCATTTTCTCTTCATTGGAAACCTGTCTCCCCAGGAGAAGTGGATATGCATGAATAAGGCTGGGCAGAATTACGGTCAAGTTAACGCAGGGGAAAATTACTCTGGCAGTGGAAAGGAGACTGTGGATTTGCTGAAGTCTACCTGAAAAGAACGATTGCTTCTCTGTGTACCACAGGAGTACATAGCCAAACCGTGAAAAACACTGGCATTGGTTCTGGACCAACTGAAAAGGTACTGTAAAATAAATTATGAAACTAATTGGTTATGTAATATACATTTTGAACATTTTGGTTTTATTCTATAAAGTACTGACAACATTACTCCCAAATAAAAATATTGTCATTTAAAGCATTTATTTACAGAATATGACAACTGGTCAAAATAGCAAAATATACTCATATTCATATTTATTTTTAAAGAACAAAATACTAATGTTTCAACTTAGGAAGAGTTCAGAAATCAATATTTGGTGAAATAACCCTGATTTTCAAATCACAGCCTTAATGTGTCTTGACATGATATCTATCAATCTTTCACATTGGGTGACTTTATTCCACTCCTGATGCAAAAATTAAAGCAGCTCGGCTTTGTTTGATGGCTTGTGGCCATCCATCTTCATCACATTCCTTATGTTTTCAATGGGGTTCAGGTCTCGAGATTGGGCTGGCCATAACAGGGTTTTGATCCGGTGGTCCTCCATCCACACCTTGATTGACATGGCTGTGTGGCATGGAGCATTGTCATGCTGGAAATAACAATCTTAAGAGTTGGTGAACATTGTCAGAGCAGGAGGAGGCAAGTTTTCTTCCAGGATAACCTTGTGCATGGCTTGAGTCATGCGTCCTTTATAAAGATGAATCTGCCCGATTCCAGCCTTGCTGAAGCACCCCCAGATCATCACCGATCATCCAACAAATTTCACAGTGGGTGCAAGACACTGTGGCTTGAAAGCCTCTTCAGATCTCAGCCTAATTACTAGAAGACCAGGTTGAAGATTGGTGATGATCAGGGGGTGCTTCAGCAAGGCTGGAATAAGAAATATTATTCTTTGTGAAGGACGCATGAATCAAGCCATGTAAGGAGTTGTCCTGGAAGAAAACTTGCTTCCTTCTGCTGTGACAATGTTACCCAATGCTGAGGACGGTTTTTCCAGCTCCATGCCACACAGCCAGGTCAATCAAGGTGTGGATAGAGGAGCACCAGATCAAGACCCCTAATCCTAACCCAATTGAAAACCTCTGGAATGTGATCAAGAGGAAGATGGATGGTCACAAGCCATCAAACAAAGCCAAGCTGCTTGAACTTTTGTGCCAGGAGTGGCATAATGTCACCCAACAGCAATATGAAAGACTGGTAGAAAGCATGCCAAGACGCATGAAAGATGTGATTGAAAATCAGGGTTATTCCACCAAATAAAACATTAGTATTGTGGTGTTTAAAAATGAATATGAACTTGTTTTCTTTGCATTATTGGAGGTCTGAAAACACAGCATCTATATGTTATTTTGACCAGTTGTAATTTTCTGCAAATAAATGATCTAAATGAATATAATTTTTAAATATATTAAAGTAAAATATTTTTATTTGGAATTTGGGAGACATGTTGTCAGTACTTTACAGAATAAAACAAAATGGTTCATTTTACTCAACATACCTATAAATAGTCAATCAGAGAAACTGATAATTTTGCAGTGGTTCTTAATTTTTTTTCAGAGCTGTGTAAGATGATGCACCTTCCCGGTTTGCTAAATATCCTTTTTAGTTAAATAAACATTTAATCATCCCATAATACAAGATCTTAGTCACACAGATCACCCAGAATGTCCTCAATAAACAATAAATAAATAGAATTCCACAGGCAACACACAAACAGCACTGACTTCTCAGGTGCCAAAAGGACAAGCCATTATGAAATGCAAGACAACATTAAGCTGATCAAAATCACTATGGCAAGTTCCATTATTCACACTGCTCAGTGTCAAGCAGACAGCACCAGTAAGACTGTAGCAGCAACAAGCCTTATGACAGACTAAAAACGTCCTCGACAGAAAAATCCAAATGAAGTATGAAGTAGCATGCTTCTGAGAGCAGCCATCACACCAGCTGACAATTCCACTCTGCAGAGGAAAAGGGTAATTTCTCTGGAATTCATGCATAGGTAATCATCAATATGACCCTGGGGCATATCAACTCCTCATACAGCCACTAAAATTCAAATGAGAGAACAGGCTACATTCTACAGAGGGCGTTAAAGGAGGAAGATGGGGCAGCAAGAGAGAATGTTTTTAGCATATAGCATGGATAAATCTGAAGATGTATCCTTAATGAACTAGGCTATAATGCCAATTATTTTCAAAATATAGAAGCAAAAATCACCAAACCTTGGTGAATCTTCTGGTTATTATTGGGATTTTGGTTGAACTGCATCTGGGATTTTAGTCAATTTGGACTCTTTGTCTTTGTCCTCCATATTAAAGTAAGAATATTTCTTTTTACATTCTTTAAATCGATTTTAAAAACAATCAGCCAATTTATTGGTTAATGGCCTTTCCCACCACCTTGGTTGTCGGTCGACCTCTAGTGTCATTAACACTGTGTGTATAAACTCCCAATGACCTGTTACATATGCCATTACAAGAGCGTTTAAAGTGAAGCCGGAGCGCTTTGTGTTCATTCTCAAAGCTTATATTTGTTCGTTTATATTTTTACAGGAGGTTGACGCGAGTCTCTGCTAATGGCGTGCACACTAGAGCACTTAAGAAGTGTTTCAAACCCTCTTCTGGACAGAAGCTGATACACCTTAGTGACGCTTAAGAGTTCAACTGAATGCCACACAAATGCCATTTACACTGGTGGCCAAAAGTTTGGAATAATGTACAGATCTTTCTGTTTTGGAAGGAAATTGGTACTTTAATTCACCAAAGTGGCATTCAACTGATCACGAAGTATAGTCAGGACATTAATGATGTAATAAAAACAGCATCATATATTTGAAAAGTAATTTTTTTTATCAAATCTAGACATATCATGCCAAAACCTTATCCTTGAGTGATCAAGCAAAATTGATAATTTGGTACTAGAAAATCACTTGCAATCATATCAAACACAGTTTAAATCTATTTGGTTCGTTAAATGAAGCTTAACATTGTATTTGTGTTTGTTTTTGAGTTGCCACAGTATGCAAAAGACTGGCTCGTCTTAAGGTCAATATTGGTCAAAAATGGCAAAAAAGAAACAGCTTTCTCTAGAAACTCATCAATCATTGTTTTGAGGAATGAAGGCTATACAATGCTTGAAACTGCCAGAAAAACTAAAGAATTCATACGAAGGTGTAACTACAGTCTTCAAAGATAAAAGGCACAACTGGCTCTAACAAGGACAGAAAGTGATGTGGAAGACCAGATGTGCAACTGAACAAGAGGATAAGTACATCAGAGTCTCTAGTTTGAGAAATTGACGCCTCACATGTCCTCCGCTGACAGCTTCATTGAATTCTACCCCGAGTGGGCAAAGAAACACAGACATTGGACAACAGATAATTGGAAAAGAGTGTTATGGATCTAAACCCCATTGAGCTTTTGTGGGATCAGTTAGACTGTAAGGTGCACGAGAAGTGCCCGACAAGACAGTCACATCTATGGCAAGTGCTACAGGAAGTGTGGGGTGAAAGGTCACCTGAGTATCTGGACAAACTGACAGCTAGAATAACAAGGATCTGCAAAAATGTCATTGCTGCACGTGGAGGATTTTTTATGAGAACTCTTTGTAGTTTAAAAATTGTAATAGTAATTTTCCATGTTATTAATGTCCTGACTATAAATTGTGATCAGTTGAAGGTCACTTTGGTGAATAAAAGTACCAATTTCTTTCCATAAGAGCAAAATCTATTTTCGAATTCAGGGCGTGCTGAGTGACTACAATCAGGCTTCCTAAGCAACCAATTGGCCTGGTTGCTAGGGTGGATAGTCACGTTGGGTTAACCTTCTCATGGTCTCTTTAATGTTGTTCTCGCGCAAACTCTGATTGAAAATGGCTGTTTATAATTTCCAAAGTGCTGTCGCTGTGACAGATATGAGGTCAAATATGATCTAACGATAAGAATAAAAAATAATGTAATACAGTGAATATTCTGCATTTATTTTGAATGCACTAAATAATATTGTTCAATCGAAATGGCTGTTATTAAGTTTTGATATGGAATATGATCATATTGAAGTAAAATATGATTTATTGTATGTGGTTTAATAATTTAAGCAGTTAAGACACATATTGTATGTCTGAGAGTAGTTTTCAAAAGCTTTAGAAGTGTGTTAAACATGTGAGGATGTGTTCTGCGCGTTGGAGCCAAAGTGCAAGTTAACTTCTGTACAAAAAAGCAAAACTGACATTTCTATCATCTGTTCTTCAAGTTATAATCAGGTGTGTTTCCTCAAGTATGCGTCTTTGTGTCCAGCAACATTTCTTGATGATATTGGCAGGTAAATGTGCAAAATTACCCACCACTGCGCATGAACACCCTGGCTGTTAGATTATAAATATTTCGGGGAAGCGACATGTATTTTACAGCATTTAATAGTTTGATAAGCCTTTTTACGATAAGTCTGGCTGCAGCATTTTGTACCAGCTGTAGACGAGAGAGGGAAGACTGAGAGACACCATAGTAAAGAGAATTACAATAATCTAAATGAGATGTTACCAAAGCATGAATCACAGTTTGAAAGTTCTGCGTGGATAAAAAAGGTTTTACTTTGGTGAGAAGGCGAAGATGAAAAAAGGATGAATTTACAACCGCACTAATTTGTTTTTCAAATTGTACACCCAGGTTTCTGGTGCATTGTGTTTACATGGGGCAAGAGAACCTAGGTCTTCACATAATGACAAGCATTATATTTTGATTATGCCATATTTTTTGTAAAAGAATTATCCTTCAGCTTGCTGAATGTATTGCAATGGAGGTGTCAGCAGGCCCAGTGTGAACTACATGAGCATTCATCCTGTGTTGGTATATGCTCTGCCATGCATCGATAGCACATGTGCAATAAGCTGGAGGGGGCCGTAGTCAAAGAGCCTAATGATACTAATGAAACCATTTCATATCACTAATGTACATCGTTAATTAATCTATTGTTGCAATTCCAAGGGATGATGCATCAATATAGAAATTTGGCCAATACCAACAGGCAGGCATTATTAGAAGTGCTCATCCTCTGGATTAAAGGTAATTTCTTTTTATAAATCCCTATTCCAAAGTTTAACTTGCTGCACACAGTTTGTGCTAGAGACACAAATAATACTTCAAAAAAAGGTTTTATGATTTTTGCCAGGTGATTTTGCGAGATATATATTTGAAGACAGAAATGAGCCAAATGTAGGGACCAGAATATCATTAAGACTTCAGCCAATAATCAATTACCCAGAACACCCTAGCAGCCACTTATGTACTTCAAACCCCTCAGAACATTTTAGAAATAACACAGCCATGCCCTGGCAGCAACAAACCATAGAACCCTAGAACTGTGGCAGTTTTACATGGGCAAGCTTCACATACATTTTCTTCAGGAAATATACAAATCTCAAAATGTATTGCTTGAATAGGGAAACACTAAACCCTTATTTGATCTGTTTCTCATATTGGTTTAACCAATATGAGAAACGCGTCCTGCTGGATTTTTTCGTCATTACAGCGGAAACAACATAAAATTCTCCGTCATTTTGTGGCATACAGATAAGTGTAAGACATCATTAGAGACTATAAAGGGTCTACTTTTATTCGTGTACACTCACAATAACAACAAAATCTTGTGCTTTTGTAAATTAAAGAAAATAAAAAGGGTGAGCTTTCAGCTGTCTCTGGGTTTGCGAGCATTTATCAGAAAAACGTCACTAAAATGAACTGAAACTCCATGAATACTTATCAGACAAACATGAAATATATGTCTAAAGAAAGCTTAAAATGTCTACTTTTAAATAAAACAATTCAAATTTAAAACAAATATTCTCCTGCAATGTAATCTGTATGAAACAAAGCGATGTACAGTTTTCCTGGCTCAGCTAATTTATCTCTAATGTGATCACATTCATACGCTAATGTGCTGAGACGATCATGGGAAATGGTAAACGCCCCCGACTTTGTCTTAAAAACAACAAGTTCGTTCATTTTTCTGCGCGTTTTGAAAGCCAGCACGAAACACAAGTGAGAAAACTCCTGGATAGTGACAAAGAGAAAGACAAATTTTCCGCAGAAGAAGAGCAGGACTCCGATGAACATTTGTAATTTGAAGAGAGACATGATCCAGCCGAGGATACGATTTCGGACGAGTAAGTCATTTAGTTTTCATTAGCTGACATGATATTTTATATAAAAATGTACATATTGTACTATTGGGACTGTTTCCAGACTTGCCAGACAGGATTCAGAGTATTGACATTTGAAATATTTCCTAATAAACAATTTTTAGTTACATTTAAATGCTGTTTCGGCTAAAGCAGTTATTTAAATTGTATGCTGTATGATATAAATCTGATATTTAATATGACAAATGTTTACTATGTGTTATATGGCCTTATTTCAATGACTTAATTAAATGTTTTCAAAAACCATGCATAAACGTTATTTTCACAAAAATACAAACATGTACACACATGTTGCTCACATATTATTGTAGCCCAGTTTGTGCTGAATACAGTGTTATCAGACCTTAGCCATGAATATGTTTTTAAGCAACTGAAAAAAAAAGCACAAAGTTCAAGGCGTGACAAAACTTCTCCAGGGCCCAAAACACCCTCAGACATAAATGGATCATATAAAAGCCTCTCAAGGCCAGTTAACACATGCAGTGACTTCTAGCGGTAAAGTGACCTGATCACACCTTGTGACTAGATGTGGGCGTGTCCTACGAATTCAGAATGTTGAGAAAAGTTTAAAGATGCAAATGAGGAGCGATTTTTGGCAGTGACAACCAACAGGAGTGAAGACAGTGTCAGTGGAGCTCACGACACCCATCTCCTGTGAGATACTGAGGTTGAGAGTAGACAAGACAAGACAGAAGTTTTAGAGAGCGATTTCACTGTTCTATATAATTTGTCTGTAACCACATACAAGGTGGTGGTGTAGTGGTCTAAGCACATAACTGGTAATCTGGTAATCAGAAGGACACTGGTTTGAAACCCACAGCCACCACCATTGTGTCCTTGAGTAAGGCACTTAACTCCAGGTTGCTCCGGGGGGATAAGTGCACTGTAAGTCGCTTTGGATAAAAGCGTCTGCCAAATGCGTAAATGTAAATGGATACAATAAAAATGATGCGTGGAAAATAAACACTCGGCAGCCAGAGAGTTTGGTTCATACACTGATAGATCGTTCAACTTATTGATACACTGCAATGAGCACTGCTGCAGTTCAAATTAAAACTCCCCGGGCAGAATGTTCATTTTTAAGGGACTAGAAAACTTTAAATGTAATATTAGAATATCTTTGATTTACAAGCAATTTATCTCATCTGTGATTGAATTTTCAAAAGATATGGCCAGATGAACAGTCCACAAATAACGATAAAGAGACAGCCGTAGGAAAGCCCAGTAGTGACTTCATAGTGCATAAACTTGCAACTTCAACCAATAATGTTGATGCATGCGTTTATTGGCATTTACACTGATACTGATATGGTCACTGTTAAATTGTGCATCCCTAATTACAAAACAAAGTTTAAAGATGCAGTACTCAACAGGCTTACAAGCCACGGCAAATGTTACTGCATACCACCAGAGCAAAATCCCCTGTCTTGTAGTGCAAGAACAAGGAGAAAATCTGAAATGCCATTTCAGACTGCAAGATTATATTAATGTAATTAATGGAGTTTATGACCAAGCTGAAGGCTGCTGTGCTGGGAAAGACTGCACATGAGCTATACATAGACTCCACTCTATCCTTCCAAAATAACCCCCATACGCACAACAGAATGATTAATTATGAAAAATATTCATCATGGACCGGTTGTTGCTTTAAAGATCTTTTAATTTTAGTCGAACAACTTATCCAGTCCAGTACAAGTGTGGTAAAAGTGCAAGAATTTAAAGCCAAATCGAAAATAAAAATGTACTAAAATGCATTTTAATATTCACCAGGACACAAACAACTGCAATTCAATGTGGCCCCCCCATGCACTACTTAAAGCCCGATGTGGCCCCTTTACCAAAATAGTTAAAAATATTAATAATTACACACCATCACCTTTACAAATTTGTTTCACGATTTAACACGATTAAAAGTAACTTCTATTTTGACAAAATGTTATTGTTTCTTATGAAATAATCTAAAAGGTAGAATCTATTAGACCTCATTTTATATCAATAGTGGCAGTTGTAATTCAAGTTTCAAGACATTTACATTTTACATTTCTGCATTTGGCAGACGCTTTTATCCAAAGCAACTTACAGTGCACTTATTACAGGGACAATCCCCCCGGAGCAACCTGGAGTTAAGTGCCTTGCTCAAGGACACACTGGTGGAGGCTGTGGGGAGCGAACCAGCAACCTTCTGATTACCATTTATGTGCTTTAGCCCACTACACCACCACCAATCAGAGTTTTAGCTAGTATTTATTTTTCATAAACACATTAATTTATTATCATTATTACTATTATTTACGTCTGTGTAATATGTGTATAAATATGTAATATTAGGTAACAAACGGGATAATAATGGGCTCATATAAGTAAATATGTTCTTCAATTTTTAAAAGGGGGAGAGACAGCTTTCTGTAGATTTTGTTGTTGACATCATCAACAAAAATAATGTCAGTTGATGCAATTCCTTGTACTGGAAAACCATGAACAAAACTTTGCAACATAAAAGGAAATACAACCCAGGATACATTAAATACCGGTTATGTTTAATCTAAGGCAGGTCGACACTTGATGTCCAATGTAAAATCTGTCCTGAAGCAAAACCAGTTGAGGAGCACTGAGTTAAAGGTAGACAGACAAGAGAAGTCTGACTCTGTCGCGCATCTACAGTATATATTAACTGTTAATAATCATAGGACATTACTTCAAAAGCTCACACAGCTGATGTTATTTTTCATTTAGTAGTTAATTTGACATGCTATGCTAACATGTAAACTAACATGCTTTAGTTATATAACATGTTATATTTACATGCTATTTTTTTATCATGTTTATAATTCTGTTTATTATAATTCTGTTAGCTTTCTTATTTTTTCTATTTATTTTTTACAGATACTTCAATAAAATAAATGGTTTCAAGTTTCAATTATAATAAAGTGTTTGCTCAAAAATAAATAAATATATAAACCTTCTGTTTTCACTAATAATAGTAATTGTGTAATACCGTATACCGTGATATTTTCTGAGAAGGTTATCATACCGTGAAAATCTCATACCGTTGCAAACCTATTGGGAAACTGACCAGGGCACTTATGTGCCACTTTATCCCAAAATCTAAAGCACCAGGTGGTCAATTAAGTGAGATAATTGCGCTATGAAATTCTCTATGCGAGAGCGGAAATCTTTACCAATCAAATGCTCAATTATACAATAGAGGCATGAAAGGGGACACTGATCTGCAAGATCAAACATGTTTATTAGTTTTGATGCAGGGACTTTTTCTGTGTGTGTTCGCTTCAAGCAAACACACCAAGTGTGCCGCACAAGCCCTCAAAAGTGAAGCCAAAACGTCTCGATCGCCCCCCGGTGACTGGTCCTAGTATAGGTCATAAACCCCCGCCTCCCCATGTTATTCAACGGGACGTGAGACCAACTAAACAATTAAATTACACTTCACATATCTTTTTTCCAAAGATAGTTTCTGTCAAAATAAGTTTGTTTTTAGTTATTTGATGCTATAAAAACAGTGCGGTGACATCATGATTGACAGCTGTGATTGACAGGTTCTCTGAGCGAAGTAGTCACTGAAGCACCAACTGACTTTTTTTTCGGGATCTTCGGAGGACTGAGGAGATTGGAGCTTTAAATTTAATATCTAAATTTCTATAATTAATTATTTCACACCGTCATAAAAAGTCAAAAGTCAAAAGTGCAGGGGCGTGTGCTTGCGATTGATTCAGCGAGAGTGAGGGCGGGGCCTTGATTTCACGGCTTTACTTCCTGCTCACTACTGCGCAGGTCTGGTCCCAAAATCGCAACTGCGCAGACTCAAGTCCCAAGTTGTCAGCGCCGTATCGAGACACTGGCGGCTTCAGTTCTCACCCATGGGAAAGAGCGAAGTGGTGTCGTCCATCTTTTTTTACAGTCTATGAAACACACACACAGATTCAGGGAAATTGCTTTGCCAATATACAGTATTATTAAGCTTACATATTCAATTGAGGGAATTCTAACGTTCGCAACCCGCAGAACTGGGCCTGCATCTAGCTGGCAGCTGCACTGACATGATTGCAAAACAACAAGATACCTTACTTGTCTATTAATTTATTATCGAATAGTAGTGTAGCCTACTAGCTCACCTTTTGCAGCACTACCATGTTTGCGTAGCACATCCTCGTGCTCTCTGGCAATGTGATGCATAAGATTAAGGAATATTTGCTTTTTCTCACCCTCTCTCCACACTCATTTGCGATTTCCTCGTTCTTAACTTTGATTTATACTTCGCATTTATTTAGGCTATAAGGTTTGCAACTTCACTAAAACAATGTTAGAGCTCCATAACCTCAGGCCTATTGCTTCCTTTCGCAGATTCCCAAACCAGCATATCACGAAGGGCATTCTGGTTTGGGCGAGCGGCCTGAGCGAGCGGAGCAGTATCTTCAAAAAGGTGATCTCCGCTCAGGTGAAATTATCTCCGCTCAAATGCTCTGGTATACACAAGTAAACCCTTTATAGTTTCGATTGATGTCTTACTCTTATCTGTATGACCAAAAAAGTATTTCTTTCTAATGTTATCAGGGAAAAAGTCAAATGATCGCGTCCGGTGATCACAGAGAATTGACTAGGTTATGCTATCAATATGTAAACTATGTAATTCTATTTTGAGCCAACGCCTGATTAGCTTGCTTTTTGTTAAGTTTAATGGCGGGTTATTGCATAACTTCTGCTGGCTCCATGGGATTTTTTTATAGTGGTTTAATTTCACAGCACCACTTGGGGTCTCTATCTGTGCACGAAACTGCCTGCCTGAGTTGTCGACAGTGGAGAGGAGGCAAATATTTGACGGAGACTGCCGCCTCATATATATATATATATATATATATGCAATGAGAATTATATGATCATAACAATTTCATTAAAACATTGAACATGGAATCCAGAAAACAGAAAAGGCATAACTTGGATCTATAAGACTTTATGCAGTTCTTTTAGACAAGTAATTTTGTGAATAATTTCATCTGTGTATTTGTAGCTAAAGTATCAAGTTTGTATTAACACCTAGGTACTAGGGCTGGTATCGTACCAAAGCAAAAAATTTGGTATCGGAGCAACCCTACTTGGCACCTGCCACTGAAAACCACAAAAGCAGTGGGTGAGCTAAAATGAAGCCCCATGCGCAGTGAAAACAATCTCTGCCTCGCACACAGAAGACAAGTGTGCTTCTATTAAAAGCTACAGAGCAATGTGGGAGTTTGGCACTGAAAAAACACGTGGATACTATTATGGGATGTGCATTCGACAGTGGCAGCAGTACACAAATACAGACCCTGCAGACAAAACCCTGCTTCTTTCCTTCAAAAATAATGGCAGGAAAAATACAAAAGCCTCTGTAATAACCATATGAAAGATGGGAAAATGGGGGAAGACTACCGTAATTTCCGGACTATTGAGCACACCCGAATATAAGCTGCACCCACTGATTATTTAAATAAAATATTATTTTGAACATAAATAAGCCGCACCTGTCTATAAGCCGCAGGTGCCTACCTGTACATTGAAACAAATGAACTTTACTCAGGCTTTAACGAAACACGGCTTGTAACAAAAATAAATAGGCTTTAACGAAACATGGTGTGGCAGCGGGGCGTGGTCAAGCGCCCGTCCGGGAGAGAAAAGCGGTAAGGGCGCTTACACCTGAGCTAAATTATGTCTAACACCGGTGTCTAATTTCAGTAAGCATGGGGAGAGCGGCATAAAAGGCAGCAGCCACAGAGCTGAAAGAGTGACACACGTCAGTCTAGTGTTGGCGCATAGAAGAATTGAGAAACTTTATAAAATTGATTGTAAACATTGCTGTGGCCATTAAAAGCCTTACCTGGAACGTCAAGTGCCCTGCTGAAAACTGTCAAACTGGTGCCCGTGTGACAGTTTTCCCAAGAAGGACATGTGAAGCAGGGCACTTGAAATTAGACACCGGTGTTAGACATAATTTAGCGCAGGTGTAAGCGCCCTTACAGCTTTTCTCTCCCGGACGGGCGCTTGACCACGCCCCCGCTGCCACACACGGCTTGTAATAAAACATTTGCAGTAAATAGTAGCCTACCAATAAAGTCATTGGTCACTATCGTCCTCGTCCTGTGCACTGAAACCACTGAAGTCATCTCCTTTGGTGTCAGAGTTGAATAGCCTCAGATTTAGTTGTCTTTTTGCACTTTTTGAGTCAATTCCTCACGCTGCTGTTTCCAATGTTTATCATCGACTCATTAAGACCAAGCTCCGCAGCAGCTCTATTTCCTTTCAACAGCCAGATCAATCGCCTTCAACTTGAAAGCAGCATCATATGCATTTCTCCATGTCTTTGCCATGGTGAGGGTGACAAAATTACTACCGTAATCAGAATGATGGGAAGTTTGAGCGCCTCGATTTAATCTAAACAGTAGGCTAAACAAAAAAGTTGTTTTGACCTTAACCCGTTCGGCAATTTCATTGGTCTAATGAAAGCTTCACGCCGCCAAAAAACTGAGCACGTCACAGAATGTTTTTATTTATTTTTTTTATAAAATTTGAAAGCGGGAAAAATCCATATATTAGCCGCGTCATTGTATAAGCCGCGAGGTTCAAAGCGTGAGAAAAAAGTTGCGGCTTATAGTCCGGAAATTACGGTACACCAAATCAATCCCCTGTATGCAAGAACACCAGTGATCACTTCAACACACAACAAACATCTATACTATTCATAAACACATTTAAATTATATAAGGGAAGCGTTTCATGGATACTACACAATTCAGAGACTAAATAGCACATAAATAAATAGCAATTGTGTTGATGTCAAAGTTGTTGTTATTTTTAGTTGATGGCATTATTGCATTGTAAGAGCTGTCCTGTTCGGTAAAAGCCAATATAATTTTAGCGGGAAAACAAGCTAACTTAAGGCTTTTAGCAAAACACACCTGATCCAATCATCATCTAGATCAGTGTTTCCCAACCTTTTTTCTGCCACGGCACACTTTTTACAATTAAACAAATCCCATGGCTCACCTCTATACCACTGTCCCACATAACCATCGTTGATAGTTTTCCTTTTCAAGAACTTCCATGTTTTCTGTCCATTTTAGTTGCATGTTATTACTCGTAATGTTTGAAATTCGGTTATGCAAAAAAACAGAAGTCACATAGGTACGGTGTATAATGAGATCGCAGGTAGCAAGGGTGCTAATTGAGTAATGAATAAAACAACAAATTTACATCTTTTCTAATTTTTAGATTTGTTCTTGCAAATTAATTCTTGCAATGCCACAGCAAATCTTTTTTTTAATCTATTTATTTACATGGATCCTGAATAACATTTAATAGTAGCATCAGTGTTAAATTCTACAAATGGTTGCACCAGCACTTGAGTTGGTCGCACCGGTCCAACTGAAAGAAAATTCATTTTCTTTCATGGTTTCTTTTTATCAGGATCTTGATGGTTAAAATACAGTCATCTGAAGACAAACAAAGCCTTTTTCTACCATCAAAGGCCATTAGAACAGATTTTACACAGAAAGTTCCCTTGTATCCATAGTTACAACTGTGGCATTTGCAATAAGATCATAGTAACCAAAAGTAAAACCATGATCCAGAAATGAAATAGTATTCTCTCACAATTATATTGATATAAGTTCATGATATACGTGTATTTTTTAAATATCTGTGATGTGTGGATTGAAACCATACATTTCTGTCAGTTCAAAATGCAGATTTCTCCTTTATTCCTTTTCAATGCTGTTTAGAATTTTGGGCCGTTTAATACAATTTGAAACTGGTTTTATCAATGACACATTATGGGGCTTTTATAGAGGTTTTAAACAAATAATTAATGCTGAATTGGTGACCCAGCCCGTGCTTCTCGCAGCTGTGTTTATGATGATCTGCGCGGCTGAGCGCTCAAGACCTGTCCAGTATAAATACACTTCTCTATGTAGTCGCACCAATGCGACCTCTTGCAAAGTTTTATGACACTGTTAGGAAAAATGGTTGTAAAAGTAGTCTCAGTCCGGAGCCCTGATTTATTTTGTAGAATCGGATAATTTTCCACGGCACACCTGACAATGTTGGTTGGGAAACGCTGATCTAGATGTAGAACATAAGCTAAATATAGGGTGGTGGTGGAGTAGTGGCTAAAGCACAGGGTTGTTAATCAGAAGATTGCTGGTTCTAACCCCACAGTCACCACCATTGTGTCCTTGAGCAAGGCACTTAACTCCAGGTTGCTCCGGGGGGATTGTCCCTGTAATAAGTGCACTGTAAGTCGCTTTGGATAAACGCGTCTGCCAAATGCATAAATGTAAATTATAGCAAAAATTACTCAAGTTTATCATCGATATCAAATAATATTATTTCTAAATATCAATAATGTTTTATCACCAAGCCCTATTTACAAGTCTTCTGAGATCAATCGAACATGAGACATGAGTAAACCAATGGCATTTGTTGTCTTTGCCGTCAAACTTGGAGAGATGCTTCTTGCAAAAGCAAGCTCAAAGTGCACAAGCAAGAATTAGCTTTGAGAGCTAGGTAAGGTAGGATGGTAAGATGTCCATCAAATAAGGAGTAAAAGATCGGTCCGTTCATCAGAAAAAGTATCAAATGACTTAAGATTTGGAATGGTGCACAAGTTACTCTTGTGCCTTTTTCAGCTTGACGTGAATTAACAATTCACTTTTGTTGTATGGAAAAGGTCAATTTGGACATTCTGCTAAACATCTCCTTTTATGTTCCACAGAAGAAGAAGAATCTTTAAGCCCGGTGCACACTGTACGACTTTGGTCACAAATCTGCCATGAGACAATTTTTTGGGGATCCTAAAGGATTTTTGTTGTCATGGGGCAAAATTGGGAACAGAAATGTAGAACACATTCATATAGTGTGACTGCGATTACGACGGCCAGGTGAGAATGTCCGGTCCAATCTCGCACCCCAATTCACTGTTTTCAGAAAAATCTTGCCGAGCACGCTCCTTGGAAAGAACCTGCTCCGTATCTGCACCAGAGCAACATTTGTGCCCAGTTATTGCTCTGTTCAAGCTCTTTCAATGTTTTTTTTCTTTTAACTTTAGATAAAGTTTTAATAATTAAGCAGAAAATACTTGGAGAAAAGTGTAAGCTTCCCTCCCTCCAGGACATATAAAAAAATCAAATAAGAAAAAAGCTTGGAGGATCAGAGACTCCAGCCACCCTAGCCATGGGCTGCTCTCACCGCAACCATCATGCAGGCAGTATTGCAGCATCAGGACAAAAGAAAATGTTCTTATCTCATAATAAATTGCTTAAAACAATTCAACCAAAATCTAACATCTATCAATCTGAGTAAACACAAAATATAATTTTTTAAATGATAATGCTATTTATTGAAGCAAAATGTTATCCAATACCAACTGGGCATGTGTGAAAAAGGTTTTGCCCCCGTAGATACTAAATCCCCAAACTGCATTCATAGTGGTGTTGAGTTGGACTAGACACACCCAGCATGACTAGTGCCAGCCCTGTTCGATTCAATAAACACCTAAATACAACTTTTTCAGCAGCATGAAGTTGGCTAAAATGCCTCACCCAGTAGCACACTATGCCAAGGTGGAAAGAAATTCCAGAAATTATGAGGAAAAGGTTGATTGAAATGCATCAGTCTAGGAAGGGTTACAAAGCTATTTTAAAGAATCTGGGACTGCAAAGGGCCACAGTGAGAGACATCATCTCCAAACGGAGAAAACACAGCACAGTAGTGAACCTTCCCAGAAGTGGCCAACCTTTCAAAATTCCTCCAAGAGCACAGCGACGACTCATCCAGGAAGTCACAAAAAAAAGTCAAGGACAACAACCAAGGAACTTCAGTCCTCTCTCACATCAATAAAGGTCACTGATCATGACTCCACTGTCAGAAAGACACTGGCCAAAAATGCCACCCATGAAAGAGTGGCGAGGCGAAAACCACTGCAAACCCAGAAGAACATTAAGGCTTTTGCCAAAACAAACCTTGATGATCCTCAAAGCTTTTGGGAGAATGTTCTGTGGACTGATGAGTCGAAAGTGGTACTGTTTGGAAGACTGGGGTCCCGTTACATCTGGCATAAATAAACAAAGAATTGCTTAAAAAGAACATTATACATACGGTCAAGCATGGTGGTGGTAGTGTGATGCTGTGGGGATGCTTTGCTGCTTCAGAGCCAATAATTGAGGGAAAATTGAATTCTGCTCTCAACCAGAAAATCCTAAAGGAGAACGTCCAGTCATCAGTCTGAGTTGAAGCTCAAGCGCAACTGGATTATGCAGTGATCCAAAGCATAGGAGTAAATCCACCTCTGAATGACTCAAAAGAAGCTAAATTAAAGTTTTTGAGTGGCCTAGTCAAAGTACTGACTTGAACCCGATTGAGATGCTGTGGCAGGACTTTAAACAGGCAGTTCATGCTTGAAAACCCTCAATTGTGGCAGAACGAAAGCAGTTCTGCAAAGAAGAGTGGGCCAAAAATCCACCACAGCATTGTGAAAGACTGATCTCCAGTTATTGGAAGTGTTTGGTTGCAGTTGATCTTGCTAAAGGTGGCACAACCAGCTATTAAGTTTAAGAGGGCCGTTTATTTTTCACATGGGTGATTTAGGTGTTGGATAACTGGTTTGATTCAATAAAAAAATATATATATATTTTATATATATTTATTTATATTAATTAGGGATGCACGATTATAGCAAAAATCATAATTGCCGATTATTAATGTTGATTAAAATATATATTTTTTTACGCTTTTATTTTGGCATTCTGAACTCTCCAGGATGTCCTGTATGTGTCTGTTTGTAGGCAAGTTTAAAGTAGTTTAATTAGCTACTAATTAAAATTCTGGAAAAATGCACCTCTGGTGCCATTCTAAATGCATATTATAAGTGGACCGAACTATTAAGCATCTACATCGGAGATGTTGTTCTTGAGTGGCACTCAAATATTGTGCAAAATAGGCACGCACGTACGTAAGATTTTTAATCCTTTAAATGGTCATTGCATGTCATTGTGAGAAAAACATTTAGGTTTGAACAACATGAAGGTAAGCAAAGTTTTTTTTGGGGGTGAACTATCCCTTTAAATGTAGAATGCAGTGTAAATAGTCTGGAGCTGAGCGTTCAAATGTGCAGCTCACCCAAAAGCAGCAGATGGGCACAGCAGCATGCTGCTATTGAACAAAACTCCCATGCCACCACAAACTGGTTTTATGTGCTGTTTCACCAGGAAGTCACAAGTATTTGGGTTCAAAACAATCTGCGTCTCACTTCAGAAACTCTGCAGCAAAGGAAAAGAGACAGGCCCTCAGGGTTTAAGATGACAACCTAACCAAACCTGTCCCAACACAGAACAATGGAAAAACACCAAGCCCTACAGATTAGACCTGGCAAAACAAAAGCAGACCAGCCAATGTTCATAACAATTCTCATATAATGGCTATTTTAAGACACTGTGAAATCAAAAATAAAGTTTTGCTGCTTATAGTCCATATCTATTAGCTTAAAGATCATCTATATGCTAGTACATCTCTAAATGTTGACTAAATTAGTTTTCAGAAGATATAAGCATTTAAAATCTGCAGTCTCTCTGTTCTTGTTAAAAAAAAAACAACAAAAAATAACAGGCAAAATCCTAACGTCACATATAGCCTAAGAAACGTTGTCCAGTCAAATATTTTCTAGAACAATAACACAAAAGGCTGTTTAAATAAATAAATAAATATACTGTCTGCATGCACAGCACACTTCCCTGAACGTGCGCCGCTCTGATGACACACACACAAGCACGCGCATTGGCTTGTGATGAACTAATCGGAGCAACGCACAAAATGTGGGCACTCCACATCAATCTAAACTCAGATGTAGATGCTCAATAGTTCGGTTTGCTTATAACATGCATTGAGAATGGCACCAGATGCGCGTTTCACCATATGCTGAATAATGCAAATTCTAATTTTTTTTAATTGACTGGGTTACAGAAAATTATTTTGCAACTGACTGAAAAGTGGACTGATATCT